>NW_026999389.1:604238-729237 GCF_037126465.1 Ornithodoros turicata
ACGCGTAGAGTACTCGCTTGCTGGATTGGAGCGATCGCGTCCCATCCGAACGTCTGTTGCTACTGTCTAGCAGAGGTGGGGAGTAATGCATTACAAAGTAATGCATTACCGGTAATGCATTACTTTTGAGTAATGAGTATGGTAATGAATTACGTTTTGCCAGCAAGTAATGAATGGTAATGCATTACATTTCGACTGAGTAATGCAGGATGGCATTACTCATTACTTTTGTCGAATGTTCATTGCGCCACGGGAAGATTGGGAACATCCAGGTTTTCTTCAAGCCCCCTTTAACAATGAGCACAAGGCAACAAGGAAAGAGAAAGGCACAGCCTGGGGAATTCTGCAAGAGCTCAACAGTCGGCGGTGTGTGTCACAAGTTTCTACATGATGATATCACCGATTTTCTCTTGTGCGCATTTGGAGTAAAGGAAAATCAATGAAATAGAAACATAGCCTCTATGACGGTAATACGTAACAATTGCCGTAGGGATTCACTGTTTTGGTATGGTACCGTGTTAGCTTCTCTTGTGCTGTCAGAGGTAGTTTTTCTGCCAGGACACAACTGTATAGCTGGGCCTCATCCGCCGGCTCCATAATGTTAGAAAAGGCATCATCTGCAATAAATCTTATCTATAGCTTTTGCCTATCAGACTCGCTTCTGCGGGGATTTAGTGGCACCGATTTGAGGACACTCGGGTGGCTATTGCCTATAGCAAAAAAAGCGAGGAAAAAACTTATGCATAGCACCTTTGAGGCTTATGCTAAAACGGCTTGAGGCTGAGGCTAAAACGTACATGTAATGCGAGAGTAATGCCATTACTTCGTTAAAGTAATGGCATTACTAAGGCATTACTAATATCCAAAAAGTAATGAGTAATGTAATGCATTAGTTTTTTATACAAATAATGAGTAATGGTAATTCATTACAAAATAAAAGTAATTTCCACACCTCTGCAGTCTAGCCAGCAAGCACCACCGCACGAGTAGGACGCAAATCGGAAACACCTTCACTCACAAACGCGCTCGACGGCTCCGTTTTATTTTCTTCGTGTCCTGTCCACAAAAGAGTTGCCACTTCGCACGGGCTTGCCCTCGCGTATACGTAAACTTATTCAACTTAGCTGCTCTTCAACAAGGGACGCGTTGCGCGACATTACCGGTAAAGAAGCCGTTATGCAGCCGCCTTGGGTCGCTGTTTAGTTGAAGAGAGTTTGCGGGGACCAAATTAAAACGAACACTACGGCACATGTACGGCTAGAGAGTCACATGTACCTCTAAGTCTGTGTGCGTGCGCGAACGATAAACAATTACAAAGGGAGCCTAAGGGTCATATTATATACCGACATACATTCCACCGTAACCGTAACCCTCGTATAGTATCCATGACATGACTTCAGAGCACACGAAGTCTGTTTCATTCGCCTATCCGTAGTCCAAACCGATGAAGTTTTTTCTTGGACCGAAAACCGTTAAATATATTTTTCGGTTTCCCTCCTGAGCGAAAAAAAACGAATACGGTTTCGATTCCGTTCCGGTTCGCCCCAAAATAGCGTTTTTTTTTTGGTTTTCGGTTCCGGTTTTCGGTTCGCTCCGACACCCTGACAGTGACTGCCTGATGAACGGCGCACGTTTATGCATTCAGCATATGGCATTATTTTCAAATTATAGGTGATTCTTTTTATTTTGCACGTGCGGACTAAATACGCGTGTATGCGGTATTCCGCGCAACAGTGACTGCCTGATGAACTGCGTACGTTTATGGTTTCGACACTATGGCATTATTTTCAAATTATAGGTGATTTTTTATTTTGCACGTGCGGACTAAACACGCGTGTATGCGATATTCCGGGCAACAGTGGCTGCCTCATGAACAGCGCAAGTTTATGCTTTCGACATATGGCATTATTTTCAAATTATAGGTATTCTTTTTATTTTGTACGTGCGAACTAAACACGCGTGTATGCGGTATTCCGGGCAACAATGGCTGCCTGATGAACTGTGCACATTTATCCTTTCGACATATGGCATTATTTTCAAATTATAAGTGATTCTTTTTATTTTGCACGTGCGGACTAGATACGCCTGTATGCGGTATTCCGCGGAACAGTGACTGCCTGATGAACTGCGTACGTTTATGGTTTCGACACTATGGCATTATTTTCAAATTATAGGTAATTTTTTATTTTGCACGTGCGGACTAAACACGCGTGTATGCGGTATTTCGTGCAACAGTGCCTGCCTGATGAACTGCGTACGTTTATGGTTTCGACAATATGGCATTATTTTCGAATTACAGGTGATTCTTTTTATTTTGTACGTGCGGACTAAACACGCGTGTATGCGGTATTCCGGGCAACAGTGGCTGCCTAATGAACTGTGCACGTTTATGCTTTCGACATATGGCATTATTTTCAAATTGTCGTGATTCTTTTTATTTTGTACGTGCGCACTAAACAAGCATGTATGCGGTATTCCAGGCAACAGTTGCTGCCTGATGAACAGCGCACGTTTATGCTTTCGACATATGGCATTATATTCAAATTATAGGTGATTCTTTTTATTTTGTACGTGCGGACTAAACAAGCGTATACGCCGTATTCTGGGCAGCCGTGGCTGCGTCATGAACTGCACACGTTTATGATTTTGACATATGGCATTATTTTTAAATTATAGGTGATTCTTTTTACTTTGTACGTGCAGACTAAACACGCGTGTATGCGGTATTTCGGGCAACAGTGGCTGCCTGATGAACTGTGCACGTTTATGCTTTCAACATATGGCATTATTTTGAAATTATAGGTGATTTTTTTATTTTGTACGTGCGGAATAAACACACGTGTAGGCGGTATTCCGGGCAACAGTGGCTTCCTAATAAACTGTGCATGTTTATGCTTTCGACATATGACATTATTTTCAAATTATAGGTGATTCTTTTTATTTTGCACTGTGGGATATCTAATCAAAAGATACGGGGCACGCAGTGCCACAGCGACAGCAAGGGGGTGTGGCAGACGAACGTCGTATAAAAGCGGGGGTCTCGGTAGAACTGGGGTCATTTTTCGCTTGGCTTTGTCTCGACGGCTGAAGGTAAAATAAACCTGTATGTGTTCTGATTGAATCTGTTGTGCTGCTTGTTCCTTCGCGCACGGAACGGACGGGCTGACGCCCCGAGGTTGTGGGAACTTAGGTTTCCACAGCACGTATGGACTAAACACGCCTGTATGCGATATTCCGGGCAACAGTGGCTGCCTGATGAACTGTGCACGTTAATGATCTCGACATATGGCATTTTTTCAAATTATAGGTGATTCTTTTTATTTTGCACGTGCGGACTAAATACGCGTGTATGCGGTATTCCGCGCAACAGTGACTGCCTGATGAACTGTGCGTACGTTTATGGTTTCGACACTATGGCATTATTTTCAGATTATAGGTGATTTTTTTATTTTGCACGTGCGGACTAAACACGCGTGTATGCGGTATTTCGGGCAACAGTGCCTGCCTGATGAACTGCGTACGTTTATGGTTTCGACACTATGGCATTATTTTCAAATTATAGGTGATTCTTTTTATTTTGTACGTGCGGACTAAACACGCGTGTATGCGTTATTCCGGGCAACAATGGCTGCCTGATGAACTGTGCACATTTATCCTTTCGACATATGGCATTATTTTGCAATTATAGGTGATTTTTTTATTTTGTACGTGCGGAAAAAACACGCGTGTAGGCGGTATTCCGGGCAACAGTGGCTTCCTAAGAAACTGTGCACGTTTATGCTTTCGACATATGGCATTATTTTCAAATTATAGGTGATTGTTTTTATTTTGCACGTATAGACTAAACACGCGTGTATGCGATATTCCGGGCAACAGTGGCTGCCTGATGAACAGCGCAAGTTTATGCTTTCGACATATGGCATTATTTTCAAATTATAGGTGATTGTTTTTATTTTGCACGTATAGACTAAACACGCGTGTATGCGGTATTCCGGACAACAATGGCTGCCTGATGAACTGTGCACATTTATCCTTTCGACATATGGCATTATTTTCAAATTATAGGTTATTCTTTTTATTTTGTACGTGCAGACTAAACACGCCTGTATGCAGTATTCCGCGCAACAGTGGCTGCGTGATGAACTGTGCACATTTATCCTTTCGACATATGGCTTTTTTTAAATTATAGTTGATTCTTTTTATTTTGTACGTGCGGACTAAACACGCGTGTATGCGGGATTCCGGGAAGAGTGGCCGCCTCATGAACTATGCACGTTTATGTTTTCGACATATGGCATTATTTTCAAATTATAGGTGATTCCTTTTATTTTGCACGTGCAGACTAAACACACGCGTATGCGGTATTCCGCGCAACAGTGGCTGTCTGATGAACTGCGAAAGTTTATGCTTTCGACATATGGCATTATTTTCAAATTATAGGTGATTCTATGTATTTTGTACGTGCGGACTAAACACGCATGTATGCGGTATTCCAGGCAACAGTGGCTGCCTGATGGACAGCGCACGTTTATGCTTACGAGATATGGCATTATTTTCAAATTATAGGTGTTTCTTTTTATTTTGTACGTGTTGACTAAACACGCATATATGCGGTATTCCAGGCAACAGTGGCTGCCTGATGGAGAGCGCACGTTTATGCTTCGAACATATGGCATTGTTTTTAAATCATAGGTGTTATTTTTATTTTATACTTGCGGATTTGATTGATCGTGCCGTGATCAATGCCTCGTATGCTCAATATTTTTTTCTTATCTAACACTGAAAGAGACAGTAGACATGTTTTTTCTACATGCACGATGGAGGTGGGGGCTGGCTCAGAGGATACAGGGCTTGCTTGTCGTGCGATGGGTGCCGCGATCGATGCCTCGTATGCTCAATATTTTTTTTTCTTATCTAACACACAAAGAGACAGCAGACATGTTTTTTCTACATGCACGATGGAGGTGGGCGGCTGGCTCAGAGGATACAGCGCTTGCTTCTCATGCGATGGGTGCCGTGGGTGCCGTGATCCTGTCCTGGTATGTTCAATGTTTTTTTTCTTATCTTACACACAAAGAGACAGTAGACATTTTTTTCTACATGGAAGTCCGGGGTTGGCGGCTGGCCTAGTGGATACAGCGCTTTCTTCGCATACGATGGGTGCGTGATCGATGCCTCGTATGCTCAATATTTTTTTCTGATCTAACGCACAAAGAGACTGTAGACATGTTTTTTTATATATGCAGGATGGAGGTTCCTTTTATTTGCACCGTGCGGACTAAACACGCGTGTATCCAGTATTCCGGGCAACAGTGGCTGCCTGATGAACTGTGTACATTTATGCTTTCAACATGTGGCATTATTTTCAAATTATTGGTGATTCTTTTTATTTTGTACGTGCTGGCTAAACACGCGTGTATGCGGTATTCCGGGCAACAGTGGCTGCCTGATGAACTGTGCACGTTTGTTTTCGACATATGGCATTTTTCCAAATTATAGGTTATTCTTTTTATTTTGTACGTGCCGGCTAAACAATGAAGAGATCATACGCGTGATAAGCATCTATGCCCCGAATGAAGATAACGAACGAAGACTTTTCTTCGAAACCAGCGTGTCTCATTTTCTAGACACAAGAAGTAAACTGATAATAGCCGGAGACTTCACTGTCTCTGCCGACCTCAAGATTGCACCTACAAAAATCTGAAGAAGCAGAACAGCGTGAAAGAGCTAAAAAGGTTGCTGCAGGAACATGACCTTCAAGATGTAGCAATTGGAAATGAAGATGCCGCGGCAAAATTTACGCACTGGCAAGGCAGCTCACATGCCAGACTGGACCGTATCTACCTCTCCGGTGAAATTAAGCTGCGCACAACCATGTACAGAGTAGTACCAATGGCTTTCACAGATCACGGATTAGTAATCGCTGATCTTAAATGGGACACCAAGGGCAATCGGCACCGCAACTTACCCTGGAACCTAAACGAAAAAATTATCGAAGATGAAAAGTTCAAGAAGGAGATAAGGGACCTGATTAACAGTATGAAGGGGGATGGAGTGAACGCCGCTTCCTGGGAAATCTTCAGGGAGCAAGTGCGGCTGAAGGCCATTGAGCGCTCAGAAGCAAGAGCTTTTGAAAGCAGAAGCGAAATGAAAACATTATATGGAAGCCTGATGACGATATTAAAAGAAGAGGAGGCATGTCCTGGAAGATTTACAGCAGATATTAAAGTAATAAAGAAGCGCATACTGGAGCGGATGCGGGAGCGCTACGTCGGAGCACAGATACGAAGCCGTGTGGAAGTCATTCAACGGAATAAAGCACCAAGTAAAGTATTTCACGCACGTGAACGGGAAAGAGTTATGAAGAATGAGATAAAAAGCTTAAAGACAGAAGGTGGACTATTGGAGGGCAATGAGGCGGTGGAGGTAGCACTGTACAACCACTACAAAGACCTGTTCGAGAAGCAGGATAACGCACCAGGATTGAATGAAGAACTCTTCAAGCACATGCCAAAGCTCACCAGTGCTGACAGAGAAAAAGTGGACGGGGGAATAACGCAAAGTGAGATCAGCCGTGTGATCAAAAAGCTTCCAAGAAACAAAGCTCCGGGTCCTGACGGCCTAGGCTCAGCGTTCTACAAGGCTTTCCAGGAAGAACTAACGGCGATCCTCGAAACAGTCATCGAGGACATTAAATGCCGGCAGTTGATGCCACCGTCCATGCGGAAGAGCCATACCGTGCTAATACCGAAAAAGTCGACTCCGGACGGCGCCTTCTCAGCGTCAGATCTGCGCCCTATAAGCTTACTGTGCACAGATTATAAAATCCTGACTAGGGTGCTCGCTCGACGACTTGACAGTCTGCTCGACAAGATCATCGGTGGACATCAGAGCTACGGAGTCAAGGGTCGAACAATCGCGGTCAACCTCCACATCATGAGAACGGCATGCGAAATAGCAAGAGTGACGGGTTGCCCGTTGGCTGCCTTCCAAGTAGACTAAAGTCAGGCATTCGACCGAGTGTGCCACGAGTTTTTGTTCCACCTCTTACAGTGGATCGGCGTAGGAGGAAACCTGGAGCAGTGGATTCGAATCTGCTACACAGTTATCTCAGCACAGCTGATTGTAAACGGGAACATAGGGCGAAGGTTCGCCGTCAAGAGTTCCGTTCGGCAAGGTTGTCCAATGTCACCGGCCTTGTTTTCACTTTACCTCGAGCCATTCTGTCGCCTGATTATGAACAACAAAGAAATCAGCGGACTCAATCTAGCCCAACAGGAGATCAAGATCCTGGCGTACGCAGACGACGTGGCTATCATCTGCATGGATGAACAACATGTGAAGTCTGCGCTGCAAACGTTGCTATCCTTCTGTGAAGCATCAGGAGCTAAAATCAACACTGCGAAGTCGAAAGTCTCCCTGCTGGGAGAATGGCAAAGCAAGCCCACAAACATCATGGGCATCGAGTGCTCGCCGGAGCTGGGAAAGTACCTGGGAGTGAACATGGACACGACAAATGAGGATTCTGGAACATGGCCAGTAAAGCTCAACGCGCTACACGGGAAATTGCAGTCTTACAATGGAAGAGAGTTATCCCTGCTACACCGAAGCCATATATGCAACACAGTCCTTTATCCTAATGTGCTGTACACGGCCCAGGTTGTTCATGTCGATACGAAGACTGTGCAGCGCTACCACAGAATCTGCGCCACATATCTGTGGAAATCTACTTTCGAGCGCATGCGTAGGACGAATCTGTTTCTGCCCTTGCAGGCTGGAGGACTTAATTTGGTGAACTTGGAGATACAACTGAAAGTTCAGCGCTTTATATACTTCCGCGATCAGCGCGCACCGGAGCTGCGAGCTGGGCTACAAAAGCTGGGCACGCGGAACCTGATAAAGTGGATTGCAACCACCGAAGCTTCTATAGGAGTAGCAGGCGGTCTGACGTTCTACAAGGACATCGAGCACAGCATAGACTTCTTCCTGGAGAAATTCTCGTGGGAATACCTTGCAACGGTTAAAAAGAAGACGCTCTATTGGGACACTGTTACCAGTTCCTTCCCGCCACCTCTCTACAGGCAGCAGTATACAGCGCTCAGTCAGCAAGATGTGCTAAAGCGGGTCCGGAAATTGCCTGTTCCCACCGGAACCAAGGATTTTTATATCCGGTTTCACATTGAAGTGCTGCCAGCAAACCAGTGGCTTAGGAACAAAGGCTTCTTCGTGCCTCAGAACGCAAGATGCGATGTATGTGGCCAAGAGGAGACCATTTGCCACATAGTTTATGAATGCAGGAACGCCATACTTTTTTGGAGCGACTTGAGGGCAACTCTGCGTGTGAATGAAGTTTTTTCGTACCAAAGCCTGAAGTTCCTTGTCTTTGCAGACACCAACTACATTGAAACGCTAAGTGTGATAGCAATGGCAGGGCCACAAGCTCTTTGGAAAGAACAGCACGCGTTCAATGTGATGTTCGCCGGAAGTCGTCTGTGGAATACCTCACACATACGCTCATGTGGACGATATCCCTAATTGGGACAAATAACTTGCGAGACGAGGAAAGATGGACTGAGCTAGCCCCTACGATAAAGCGACTTAAACCAAGGACATTCGGGTGCAAAATAAAACTGTAAGGCCGACAGTGGAACGGACAGGACGGAATGTGGGCAAGCATGTACGAGGCGGTGATTTTAGTGATGTAGTACAAAAGGGATGTACGAAATAGTGGTTTTATAAAAACGCAATAAAAAAAAGGCGGCTGGCTCAGAGGATACAGCGCTTGCTTCTCATGC
This sequence comes from Ornithodoros turicata, assembly GCF_037126465.1. Taxonomy (NCBI): domain Eukaryota; kingdom Metazoa; phylum Arthropoda; class Arachnida; order Ixodida; family Argasidae; genus Ornithodoros; species Ornithodoros turicata. Next base: position 613,034 of record NW_026999389.1, read on the forward strand.
GATGGGTGCCGTGGGTGCCGTGATCGATGCCTCGTATACTCGGTATTTTTTTCTGATCTAACACACAAAGAAACTGTAGACATGTTTTTATACATGCAGGATAGAGGTTGGCGGCTGGCTCAGAGGATACAGCGCTTGCTTCTCATGCGATAGGTGCCGTGATCGATGCCTCGTATGCTCAATATTTTTTTCTTATCTAACACAGAAAGAGACAGTAGACATGCTTTTTCTACATGCACGATGGAGGTGGGCGGCTGGCCTAGTCGATACAGCGCTTACTTCGCATGCGATGGGTGCCGTGATCGATGCCTCGTATTCTCAGTATTTTTTTCTGATCTAACACACAAAGAGACTGTAGACATGTTTTTTATACAAGGAGAATAGAGGTTCGCGGCTGGCTCAGAGGATACAGCGCTTGCTTCTCATGCGATGGGTGCCGTGATCGATGCCTCGTATGCTCAATATTTTTTTCTTATCTAACACACACAGAGACAGTAAACATGTTTTTTCTACATGCAGGATGGGGGTTGGCGGCTGGCTCAGAGGACACAGCGCTTGCTTCTCATGCGATGGGTGCCGTGATCGATGCCTCGTATGCTCAATATTTTTTTTCTTATCTAACACAGAAAGAGACAGTAGACATGTTTTTTCTACATGCAGGATGGAGGTTGGCGGCTGGCTCAGAGGATCCAGCGCTTCCTTCTCATGCGATGGGTGCCGTGATCGATGCCTCGTATGCTCAATATTTTTTTTTTCTTATCTAACACAGAAAAATACAGTAGACATGTTTTTCTACATCCAGGATGGAGGTTCGCAGCTGGCTCAGAGGATACAGCGCTTGCTTCTCATGCGATGGGTGCCGTGGGTGCCGTGATCGATGCCGCGTATACTCAGTATTTTTTTCTTATCTAAAACACAAACAGACAGTAGACGTGTTTTTTCTACGTGCAGGATGGAGGTGGGCGGCTGGCCTAGTCATTCTACTTCCGGCAGCGGTTGCGGTCGGATGTAGGGAAATGGGCTCCGTTGGAGCTGCGTTCAACACGACTAACCCTACCCGGGACACCATCAGCAACGTTCCAGTCAGTGCATCCTCTGACAATTACAGACTAGTGTTACCGACTCTGCCTACAGGTAATGTGTCGTTGAATACTATATTTCTGCATGCGGACCCTTCCGCGAGACCATACCGGGCGGACGACTTTGCCGCAGGTGTCTTTTCTGTGATCTTGAAAGAAGACGTAGCCCAGTTTGGGGCGTATCTGTATAACCACGTGTGGGCGTTGACACTGCATTCAAGGCTGTCGAAAGAAAAACTAGTAGCGAAGAAAGAGATCGGTGTGAAGAATAAAAAGTGTATCATCCTGGATCCCAATCAAAAAGAAATCTACATGTCGGTGCATTGGCTACCTATGCACGTGTCTGATAACGCTGTGAGCAATGCTCTTACTGCATACGGGAAAGTGGAAAAAATAGAACGAGAACGATGGAGATCAACAGCTTTCGCAGGTGCTGAGACGACGACGCGCAAGTTTGGGATAATTCTGCGTGACGGGGTGTCCGTGGAGGACATTCCTCATGTTATGAAGATAATGGGAGGCCAGGTCTTGATAGATATACCGGGAAGACCGCCGCTGTGTCTCAGGTGCAAGAAGGTGGGGCACCTAAGGAGGATATGTAAAGCCTCCTGGTGCAAAACATGCAGAAATTTCGGCCATGTTGAAGATGACTGTATTAGTACCTACGCTGCCAAGACGAGGACACCTGCCGAAAATATGACGGCAGCTGAACTAATGGACGAAGACACGAAGGTTGTGCAACATGAAAACAGTCTTCCCGTAGCAGGGAGCTCCGAAACGTTCTTCGTGGTGCCCAGCACAGAATCAAGCGCAAGCACCGAGCAGCAGGACGCAAGTCCAAGCAGCGGCAAAGTTTTAGAAATCGATGAAAGACATGATATGGGGGGAGTGACGGAATCGGTGCCATCAACGAACAGCAAAGTAAGCATAAGAGACTCAGACGCTGGGGGAAAAGAATTCAAGTGGAAGGACACCGGCACAAACTTCAAGAAAACCAGATACTCACCGGCGCCCCTTATAACTCCAGAAGAGAGGAGACAAAGACTGCTCAAAGAGAAAAAAAAAAAGGTGTAATATACAGGAAGGACGACATCAAACTGCATACGCATCCTGAAAGGACGCAGCATCCAAGAAAGGAAAACCGGGCATTTTATACGATATACACAAGTGGTGTATGATGTGATCAATGTGGTTTTAGACAAATAAAGAACAAAAAGGCAAAAAAAGGGCGGTTGGCCTAGTGTAATGTGGACTCTATCTTTGAGGGGAAGTGGCAAACTCCACAACGAGGAGAACTGGGAGCGGCTGGCACCCGCAATTCCCCGCTTGAACCCGAAGACCTTCGGCACATCATCCAAAAAGTGGCTAGGACTTCCTGGAACGCGGCATGCTAAATAAGCAAAGATGATTTTAATTGGGAGGTACACAGGTAGTGTATGACTCATGTATCACGGTTTCTACGAAAAAAAAAAGCGGTTGGCCTAGTGGATACAGCGCTTACTTCGCATACGATGGGTGCCATGATCGATGCCTCGTATACCCAATATTTTTTTCTGATCTAACACACACAGAGACAGTAGACATGTTTTTTCTACATGCACGATGGAGGTGGGCGGCTGGCTCAGAGGATACAGCGCTTGCTTCTCATCCGATGGGTGCCGTGATCGATGCCTCATATGCTCAATTTTTTTTTTCTGATCTAACACACAAAGAGACTGTAGACATGTTTTTATATATGCAGGACGGAGGTGGGCGATTTGGCTCAGAGGATAAAGCGCTTGCTTCTGCCGTGCCGTGATCGATGCCTCGCATGTTCAATATTTTTTTTTCTTATCTAACACGCAAAGAGACAGTAGACATGTTTTTTCTACATGCAGGATGGAGGTCGGCGGCTCGACTAGTGAATACAGCGCTTACTTCTCATGCGATGGGTGCCGTGATCGATGCCTCGTATGCTCAATGTTTTTTTCTTATCTAGCACACACAGAGACAGTAGACATGTTTTTTCTACATGCAGGATGGAGGTTGGCGGCTGGCTCAGAGGATACAGCGCTTACCTCTCATGCGATGCGTGCCGTGATCGATGCCTCGTATGCTCAATATTTTTTTTCTTATCTAACACAAAAAGAGACAGTAGACATGTTTTTTCTACATGCAGGATGGAGGTGGAAAGAGCAGAAGTATGCAACACGTTCTTGGTCGCCAGGGTTGTATACTGGTTGCAAGTGCTACACTGCATGCGAAGCAATATACAACATTTTCATCGTGTGTTCGCTACGCTTATCTGGAAGTCGAGCTTCGAGGCAATGCGAAGAGATAATCTCTTCAGATCGGTCCGTAAAGGGGGCGTAGGCCTCCTACATTTGTTTGTGATGAAACTAAGTATGAGACAGTTCTTTTTTCGAAAATGCAATCATCCGGTGATTAGAACCATGCTACAGAACATTGGTCATGTCTATCTTCCTGATATTGTGGTGTCGAGTGTAGGTCGAATGTTTACTGTGTCCCCCTTCTATGTGGAAGTAATCCAGAGCATGCGATTTTTACTGGCAAGGTTTTCACGTGAATACATCTTCAATGTGTCCAAATCTAGGCTGAAGGTTGATCTTGTAGACGCGCTTTTTCCAGTGCCACTTTACTGAGATATTCCGGAAGACTCAACAGGGTCTGATATCCTGTGCAGAGTCAAAAAATGCCCATCAAAGCCAGAATCAAAACATTTTTCTTCAAGCTGCACACAAATACTTTGCCAGTAAAGACGTGGTTAGCGGCTAAAGGGATATTTGTGCCCTGGTCTACTAACTGTAGATATTGTAACGAGGCTCAAACGATTGAACACGTGTTTATACATTGTACCGAGGCACAGTTTTTATGGGATGACTTAAGCAGGGCTGTTGACAAGCGAATCCGTCTCAATCCGCATACCATAAGATATTTGCCACTTGCTGACAAGCATGGACCCAAGTATGATGTGTGTGTTGGCAATGTTCAGCTTATGGAAAGTTGTAATAGCTGGTAGGAACGAAGAACATAGGATTCCGCCAATGGTGTATTTAGCGGAGGAATTGCTGCAAACACAGCAGTTTGCTGAGCATGCAGGTGACGTGCCCGAGTGGCTGCAACTTTTCTGTTCTAAAGTGGCTCCGAGACGGGGTTCACACTTTTAACTGTTTTAATACTGTTTGAGATGTATATACTGTGATCAATAAAGAATATCTGGACAAAAAAAAGCAGGATGGAGGTGGGCGGTTGGCTCAGAGGATACAGCGCATTCTCATGCGATGGGTGCCGTGATCGATGCCTCGTATGCTCAATATTTTTTTTCTTATCTAACACAAAAAGAGACAGTAGACATGTTTTTTCTAGATGCAGGATGGAGGTGGGCTGCTGGCCTAGTGAATACAGCGCTTACTTCGCATACGATGGGTGCCGCGGTCGATGCCTCGTATGCTCAATATTTTTTTCTTATCTAACACACAAAGAAACTGTAGACATGTTTTTATATATATGCAGGATGGAGGTGGGCGGCTGGCTCAGAGACAACCAGAGACATTGCGGCACATCTTCTATGATTCCAAGAATGCAGTGTTATTCTGGAGCGATCTAAACATGTCTCTGCGTTTAAAGGTTGAACTTACCTACGAGTCACTGAAGTTTCTGCATTTCCAGAACCGCGACCACGCCGAATTTCTCAGTACCATTGTCATGGTAGGACTCCACGCTATTTGGAAGGCCCGCACTGCGCGTGTGGAATGTGACGTCAGAGCCCTCTCAGTTGTGACATACCTCAAACAGAAGTTGATGTGGACGCTATCGCTGTTGGCTTCTAACATATTGAAAGACGAAGACATGTGGCGGAAGTTGGCCTCGACAGTGCAGTGGCTCGATATCAACACCTTCGGGTGCGTGTGCAACAGCAAACTGTGAACGCCATGAACCATAACTATCTTAGTGCGGTAGCGTGAGACCCGTAGATTGCTGCGAATCTTGCAAAAGTTTGTTTGGTTTTAATTGTCAGGTACACAAGCAGTGTGCGATGTGACCCTTACGGTTTTTAGGCAAATAAAAATGTAAAAAAAATAAATAAAACAAGGGCGGCTGGCTCAGAGGATACAGCGCTTGCTTCTCATCCGATGGGTGCCGTGGGTGCCGTGATCGTTGCCTCGTATGCTCAATGCTTTTTTCCTTATCTAACACACAAAGAGATAGTAGACATGTTTTTTCTACATGCAGGACGGAGGTGGGCGGCTGGCCTCGATTCTACATCCGATAGCGCAAGCGAAAGGTTGTGGAAACATGAGCTCCGTCGGAGCGGCCAACACGGCTAACCCTAGCCGGGATTTCACCGAAGGACAAACGGCAAGTCAGACTTCTACCACGTACAGACTTCTTCTGCCTACGTTGCCGACTGGCAATATTTCCTTTAACACCATTTTTCTGCATGCGGATCCAGCTGGAAGGCCTTACCGAGCCGACGATTTTGCGGAAGGGGTGATGTCAATTATCGCGGAAGACGATGTGGCCCAGTTTGGGGCGTATCTTTATAATCACGTGTGGGCTTTAACACTGCACTCAAGGCTGCCGAAGGAAAAGCTGGTGGCGGAGAAAACTATCACAGTGAAGAACAAAAAATGTCTTATCCTGGACCCGAATCAGAAAGAAGTTCGTCTCTCCGTGCACTGGCTCCCAATGCATGTACCGGATAACGCAGTAACCAATGCTCTAAGCACCTATGGAAAGGTGGAAGAAATCAAAAGGGAGAGATGGCGGTCGACGGCGTTTGCCGGCGCTGAAACGACGACGCGTCAAGTTTCTATTGTGCTGCGCGACGGCGTCAATGTCGAAAGCATTCCCCACCTGATGAAGATTATGGGTGGTCAGGTGCTAATCGATATTCCCGGCAGGCCACCACTCTGCTTACGGTGTAAGAGAGTCGGCCATTTTCGGAAAGCATGCAAGGCTCCGTGGAGTAAGACATGTAAAGGCTTCGGGCATGAGACAGAGGACTGCGTCAGCAGCTACGCTTCTAAAACAAGAGCAACAGTGGGGGATTCGTCAACGACAGACCTCATGGATGTCGAAGAGTGTACACAAGCGGGAGGCACCGCTCTGCTTACGGTGTAAGAGAGTCGGCCATTTTCGGAAAGCATGCAAGGCTCCGTGGAGTAAGACATGTAAAGGCTTCGGGCATGAGACAGAGGACTGCGTCAGCAGCTACGCTTCTAAAACAAGAGCAACAGTGGGGGATTCGTCAACGACAGACCTCATGGATGTCGAAGAGTGTACACAAGCGGGAGGCGCCGCTGGAGGAGTAATTCGTTGTGAGGAAGACATCAACAATTCCAAGTGCGTTTCCGAAGACAACGCCACCAGGAGCGACACCATCCTAAAAGATGGCTCTAAGAAGAAAGACGGAAGTAAGGAAAATAGTGCAGAAGCAGCAGAGGTACCAGCTGGCGGCAGCGACGCGACGACGAGCTACCACGACGCGGGGAACGACAACCAAGCGAAAGCTATTGACGTCCAACACCCCGATGGCCACGGCGAGACTCGGCATCAGGACCACACCAAAAGGTTCGACCACACCGAAAAGAGTGGTGAAAATTTATCAGAGGTTGAAGGAAAAGTCGAAAACCTCGTCGGAGTCGCGGATGCAACGGCTTCAGTAAGCGACGGGGGAAACGAAAAAGGGAAGGGGTTCGAAGGCGGACGATCCGACCTCAAATGGAAAGACTCGACGGCAAGCCACAAGAAAGTCAGATACACTCCGAAGCCAATAATAACGCCTGAGGAGAGGAGACAAAGACTCCTAAAGGAAAAAGGCAAACAGTCCACGGATTTCAAACTCTCAGCACAATGAAAAGAAGACTGAAAGTTGCAACCTTAAACGTCAACAGCCTGATCCGACACGAAAGAAAAGCCTGGCTAAGAAACGCTCTACTCGAAGAAAGCATCGACATCGCATGCATACAAGAAAGTAAAATATCATCCATCGAGCAAGAAACGGAGTTGGTGAAAGCCTTTCAGCGCTGGTTCTTCGTACGGCATGCAACTGGTGTAAATGGAAGCGCGGGAACAGCGATAATGATCAGCAAGAAGAGTAAGATCACCGTGATAGACTGCGAGTTGGAGCAGAATGGACGAGTGGCGTCAATAGACTGTTTGTGGAATAATAATGTCATCAGAGTAGTTAGCATCTACGCCCCGAATGAAGACGCGGAGCGAAAACTTTTTTTTGAAACAACCATGGATCATTTCACACAAACCGACAGCAGACTTGTGATAGCCGGTGACTTTAATTGTGTTTGTCGCCGACAGGATTGCACGTACAAAAGGGAGAAGACAGACAGTAGCGTGAACGAGCTGAAAAAGATCTTGTAAAATAACGACCTACAGGATTCTGCGATAGGAAAAGAAGGGAGGACGACATTGTTCACCCACTGGCAGGGCACGTCACATGCCAGACTCGACAGAATATACGTTTCCGGGGAGCTTAATCAACCAGAAAACGAATACAAGGTAGTCCCAATGGCCTTCACGGACCATGCGATGGTGATCGTCGAGCTCGCAGATGATAACAGTAATCGCGCTCGACGTCGTAATCAATCATGGAAAATGAACGAGACAATATTAGAGGATGGAAAGTTCACAGAAGAGATAAAGTGCATGATTGCCGATTTGAACAGAAAAGAGATAGACGCGCCAGCGTGGGAGATTTTTAAGCAGGAGGTCCGTCTCAGGGCAATCGAGATTGCTGAAATTCGAGCAACGGATAAGAAAAAAGAAATGAAAGCGCTAAAAGACAGCCTGCGAACGATTTTACAAGAAGAGGAGAAGAACCCGGGCCAATTCGCAGACGACATCAAAGCAATCAAGCAGGAAATACTACAGCGCATGCACGAACGCTACCGAGGAGCGCAAGTTCGAAGTAGGCTGCTGACGATTCAACGGGATGAGGTACCAACGAAGGTGTTTCTTGCACGAGAAAGGGAGAACGCTAAGCGAAACGAAATTTTGAAGCTACGGACGGAGGACACCCTACACGAAGGGGCGGAAGCTGTGGAAGCGGCCCTGTATGATCACTACCGAAGTCTTTTCAAGAAGGACAGCTGTCTTGTCAACAGAAATTCAGAGATATTCAAGAACATACCTAAGATAACGCCAGAAGATGCAGAGAAGGCTCAAGGGGACATCACGCAAAGAGAAATCAAAGACGCAATCAAGAAATTATCACGGAACAAGGCGCCGGGGCCGGACGGGCTGGGCTCAGCGTTTTATAAAACTTATGTAGAAGAGCTCTCCCCTATCCAGGAAGTGGTTTTTCAAGACATTAAAAAACGAGGCCTTATGCCACCGTCATTGAGGAAGAGTCATATGGTCCTTATTCACAAGAAGCCTACTCAAGGTGGTGAATCGTCCGTGTCTGAATTGCGCCCCATAAGCTTATTGTGCACGGACTACAAAATCCTGCGAATATTTTAGCACGACGGCTCGACAGCATGCTGTGGAAAAGCGTAGGCTGGCACCAGACCTACGGCATCAAAGGAAGGTCTATTTCAACGAATCTTCACATCATGAGAACGATCTGCGAATTCGCAAGGGTAACGGGAGCTTGCATGGCCGTGCTGCAAGTTGACCTAAAGCAGGCTTTTGACAGGGTGTGCTTGGAATTCCTATTTGACCTAGTAAGCTGGGTAGGCGTCGGCCAAGATATGGAAAGCTAGCTACGAATTTGCTACAATGACATCTCAGCCCAACTAGTCATCAATGGAAAATAGGGCCGAAGTTCGAGATAACCAAATCAGTGCGCCAAGGATGCCCTTTATCGCCAATCCTTTTCTGTTTGTACCTGGAGCCACTGTGCCGACTCATTCTAAGGAGCACCAGCGTTAGCGGATTGAAGCTAGGCCAGGAAGAAATCAAGGCCTTGGCCTTCGCGGATGATGTGGCGGTTATCTGCCGCGACCCAGATCAAGTAAAGGCCGCTCTGCAAATCTGCGATACTTTCTGTCAGACATCGGGAGCCCTAGTCAACATGACGAAATCCAGATGTTCTTTGCTAGGAGAGTGGGAAAAAATACCCGATAACCTTTTCAATCTGGAATGCTCCTCGGAATTGGGAAGTTACTTGGGCGTAAGACTCGACCCTTACACAGAGAACGACGAAAGATGGCAGAGGAAACTGGATTCACTACACGGAAAACTGCAGCCGTATAGGGGAAGAGAGCTATCACTCCTACACCGTAGCTTCATCTGCAATACGGTCCTTTACCCATCTGTCTTCTACTCCGCTCAAGCAATACCGGTGGATACCATTATAGCACAGCGGTTCCACAGAATATGTGCCACCTACGTTTGGGGGTCCAAGTTTGAGCGCATGCGAAGATCAAACATCTATTGGCCACTCGAAGCTGGCGGGCTAAGCGTCATCAACCTTGAGCGGAAAGTGAAGGTGCAACTGTTCATGTATTTTCGTGACCAAAACAAGCCCGAACTTCGCGCTGCTATGCAGAAGCTGGGATCAGGACATCTGCTGCCATGGATGAGACGACTGAGCCCGTCATCACCAGCACGACTGCGCTGAAGTTTTACAGGAACATCAAACAGAGCGTCGCTTTCTTTCTTGAAAGGTACTCGTGGGAGTACCTGGCATCGGTCAAGAGGAAGCAGCTCTATTGGAACACCGTAACAAATGTCTTCCCACCCCCACTCTACCGACAGTCCTTCACAGGAGTAAAGCCACAGGATGTGTTGAAACGTGTAATACACCTACCTGTGCCAACTGGAACGAAGGATTTCTTCGTGCGCTTCCACACAGAAGTTCTTCCCACGAAACAGTGGCTCCTGGGGAAAGGCTTCTTCGTACCATGGCAAGGAAGGTGTGACGTATGTGGACAACCAGAGACATTGCGGCACATCTTCTATGATTGCAAGAATGCAGTGTTATTCTGGAGCGATCTAAAGACGTCTCTGCGTTTAAAGGTAGAACTTACCTACGAGCCACTGAAGTTCCTGCATTTCCAGAACCGCGACCACGCCGAATTTCTCAGTACCATTGTCATAGTAGAACTCCACGCTATTTGGAAGGCCCGCACTGCGCGTGTGGAATGTGACGTCAGAGCCCTATCAGTTGTGACATACCTCAAACAGAAGTTGATGTGGACGCTATCGCTGTTGGCTTCTAACAAATTGAAAGACGAAGATATGTGGGGGAAGTTGGCCTCGACAGTGCAGTGGCTGGATATCAACACCTTCGGGCGCGTGTGTAACAGCGAACTGTGAACGCCATGAACCACAACTATCTTAGTGTGGTAGCGTGAGACCCGTTGATTGCTGCGAATCTTGCAAAAGTTTGTTTGTTTTTAATTGTCAGGTACATAAGCAGTGTACGATGTGACCCTTACGGTTTTTAGGCAAATAAAAATGTCAAAAACGAAAAAAAAAGCGGCTGGTTTCGTGGATACAGCGCTTACTTCGCATGCGATGGGTGCCGTGATCGATGCCTCGTATATATGCGATGGGTGCCGTGATCGATGCCTCGTATGCTCAGTATTTTTTTCTTATCTAACACGCAAAGAGACAGTAGACATGTTTTTCCTACATTCAGGATGGAGGTGGGCGACTGGCTCAGAGAATACAGCGCTTGTTTCTCATGCGATGGGTGCCGTGATCGATGCCTCGTATATATGCGATGGGTGCCGTGATCGATGCCTCGTATGCTCAGTATTTTTTTCTTATCTAACACGCAAAGAGACAGTAGACATGTTTTTCCTACATTCAGGATGGAGGTGGGCGACTGGCTCAGAGAATACAGCGCTTGTTTCTCATGCGATGGGTGCCGTGATCGATGCCTCGTATATATGCGATGGGTGCCGTGATCGATGCCTCGTATGCTCAGTATTTTTTTCTTATCTAACACGCAAAGAGACAGTAGACATGTTTTTCCTACATTCAGGATGGAGGTGGGCGACTGGCTCAGAGAATACAGCGCTTGTTTCTCATGCGATGGGTGCCGTGATCGATGCCTCGTATATATGCGATGGGTGCCGTGATCGATGCCTCGTATGCTCAATATTTTTGTTCTTATCTAACACACAAAGAGACTGTAGACATGTTTTTTATATATGCAGGATGGAGGTGGGCGATTTGGCTCAGAGGATACAGCGCTTGCTTCTCATGCGATGGGTGCCGTGATCGATGCCTCGTATGTTCAATATTTTTTTCTTATCTAACACACAAAGAGACAGTAGACATGTTTTTCTACATGCAGGATGGAGGTTGGCGGCCGGCTCAGAGGGTACAGCGCTTGCTTCTCATGCGGTGGGTGCCGTGATCGATGCCTCGTATGCTCAACATTTTTTTTTCTTATCTAACACACAAAGAGACAGTAGACATGTTTTTCTACATGCAGGATGGAGGTGGGCGACTGGCTCAGAGAATACAGCGCTTGTTTCTCATGCGATGGGTGCCGTGATCGATGCCTCGTATATATGCGATGGGTGCCGTGATCGATGCCTCGTATGCTCAGTATTTTTTTCTTATCTAACACGCAAAGAGACAGTAGACATGTTTTTCCTACATTCAGGATGGAGGTGGGCGACTGGCTCAGAGAATACAGCGCTTGTTTCTCATGCGATGGGTGCCGTGATCGATGCCTCGTATATATGCGATGGGTGCCGTGATCGATGCCTCGTATGCTCAGTATTTTTTTCTTATCTAACACGCAAAGAGACAGTAGACATGTTTTTCCTACATTCAGGATGGAGGTGGGCGACTGGCTCAGAGAATACAGCGCTTGTTTCTCATGCGATGGGTGCCGTGATCGATGCCTCGTATATATGCGATGGGTGCCGTGATCGATGCCTCGTATGCTCAGTATTTTTTTCTTATCTAACACGCAAAGAGACAGTAGACATGTTTTTCCTACATTCAGGATGGAGGTGGGCGACTGGCTCAGAGAATACAGCGCTTGTTTCTCATGCGATGGGTGCCGTGATCGATGCCTCGTACGCTCAATATTTTTGTTCTTATCTAACACGCAAAGAGACAGTAGACATGTTTTTCCTACATTCAGGATGGAGGTGGGCGACTGGCTCAGAGAATACAGCGCTTGTTTCTCATGCGATGGGTGCCGTGATCGATGCCTCGTATATATGCGATGGGTGCCGTGATCGATGCCTCGTATGCTCAATATTTTTGTTCTTATCTAACACACAAAGAGACTGTAGACATGTTTTTTATATATGCAGGATGGAGGTGGGCGATTTGGCTCAGAGGATACAGCGCTTGCTTCTCATGCGATGGGTGCCGTGATCGATGCCTCGTATGCTCAACATTTTTTTTTTCTTATCTAACACACAAAGAGACAGTAGACATGTTTTTCTACATGCAGGATGGAGGTGGGCGACTGGCTCAGAGAATACAGCGCTTGTTTCTCATGCGATGGGTGCCGTGATCGATGCCTCGTATATATGCGATGGGTGCCGTGATCGATGCCTCGTATGCTCAGTATTTTTTTCTTATCTAACACGCAAAGAGACAGTAGACATGTTTTTCCTACATTCAGGATGGAGGTGGGCGACTGGCTCAGAGAATACAGCGCTTGTTTCTCATGCGATGGGTGCCGTGATCGATGCCTCGTATATATGCGATGGGTGCCGTGATCGATGCCTCGTATGCTCAGTATTTTTTTCTTATCTAACACGCAAAGAGACAGTAGACATGTTTTTCCTACATTCAGGATGGAGGTGGGCGACTGGCTCAGAGAATACAGCGCTTGTTTCTCATGCGATGGGTGCCGTGATCGATGCCTCGTATGCTCAGTATTTTTTTCTTATCTAACACGCAAAGAGACAGTAGACATGTTTTTCCTACATTCAGGATGGAGGTGGGCAACTGGCTCAGAGAATACAGCGCTTGTTTCTCATGCGATGGGTGCCGTGATCGATGCCTCGTATATATGCGATGGGTGCCGTGATCGATGCCTCGTATGCTCAGTATTTTTTTCTTATCTAACACGCAAAGAGACAGTAGACATGTTTTTCCTACATTCAGGATGGAGGTGGGCGACTGGCTCAGAGAATACAGCGCTTGTTTCTCATGCGATGGGTGCCGTGATCGATGCCTCGTATGCTCAGTATTTTTTTCTTATCTAACACGCAAAGAGACAGTAGACATGTTTTTCCTACATTCAGGATGGAGGTGGGCGACTGGCTCAGAGAATACAGCGCTTGTTTCTCATGCGATGGGTGCCGTGATCGATGCCTCGTATATATGCGATGGGTGCCGTGATCGATGCCTCGTATGCTCAATATTTTTGTTCTTATCTAACACACAAAGAGACTGTAGACATGTTTTTTATATATGCAGGATGAAGGTGGGCGATTTGGCTCAGAGGATACAGCGCTTGCTTCTCATGCGATGGGTGCCGTGATCGATGCCTCGTGTGTTCAATATTTTTTCTTATCTAACACACAAAGAGACAGTAGACATGTTTTTCTACATGCAGGATGGAGGTTGGCGGCCGGCTCAGAGGGTACAGCGCTTGCTTCTCATGCGGTGGGTGCCGTGATCGATGCCTCGTATGCTCAACATTTTTTTTCTTATCTAACACACAAAGAGACAGTAGACATGTTTTTCTACATGCAGGATGGAGGTGGGCGAGTGGCTCAGAGGATACAGCGCTTGTTTCTCATGCGATGGGTGCCGTGATCGATGCCTCGTATGCTCAATATTTTTTTTCTTATCTAACACACAAAGAGACAGTAGATATGTTTTTCTACATGCAGGATGGAGGTTGGCGGCCGGCTCAGAGGGTACAGCGCTTGCTTCTCATGCGGTGGGTGCCGTGATCGATGCCTCGTATGCTCAACTTTTTTTTTTCTTATCTAACACACAAAGAGACAGTAGACATGTTTTTCTACATGCAGGATGGAGGTGGGCGAGTGGCTCAGAGGATACAGCGCTTGTTTCTCATGCGATGGGTGCCGTGATCGATGCCTCGTATGCTCAATATTTTTTTTCTTATCTAACACACAAAGAGACAGTAGACATGTTTTTTCTACATGCAGGATGGAGGTGGGCGATTTGGCTCAGACGATGTAGCCATCATCTGCACGGAGGTGACACATGTGGAGAGAGCGCTCGAGATCATCCGTCACTTCTGCGAAGTGTCGGGAGCAACATTGAACCTGGACAAGACGAAGGGCTGCTGGTTGGGCGAAGGGGCGAAGAAGCCAGATAACCTTTTGGGAATCGAATGGACTACAGAACTGGGCACTTACCTAGGAGTAAAACTAGATCCAGAAGTATGGCACCCTGGGATATGGAAGCAGAAGCTAAACCAGCTGCAGGGAAAGCTCCAGCCATTCGTGGGAAGACAGCTGTCCATCCTACATAGAAGTGTGATAATTAATACTGCTCTCTATCCTGCCATCCTATATTGTGCACAGGCGATTTCTGTAGACGGGGGAACAGTGCAGCAATTCCACAGGCTATGTGCAAGGTACCTGTGGCAGTCGAAATTCGAGCGCATGCGCAGGTCAAATATCTTCTGGTCACAGGAGGCAGGTGGACTGGGCGTTGTAAATCTGGAAATAAAAATTAAAGTCCAACGCTTTCTGTACTTCAGGGATCAAAGAAGACCCGAGATTCGTGCTGCCATGCAAGTAATGGGAACAAGTCACCTGTTGGAGTGGATAGTGACGACGACGCAAACTACAGCGCTCGATAAGACAACCCTGACTTTCTACAGGGAAATGAAGCTCAGCATCAGGTTTTTCTTAGAGATCTTTACGTGGGAATACCTGGCAACAGTCAAAAAGAAGAAGTTGTATTGGGACACCGTGGCCATGATGTACCCACCTCCACTTTACCGGCAAAACTTCACAGAAATCTCGCCGCGGGATGTTCTAAAGCGGATAAAATACCTGCCTATTCCAACGAACTCCAAGGACTTCTTTGTGAAGTTTCACATAGAGGTACTTCCTGCAAAACATTGGCTCCAGGGCAAGGGATTCCTGGTAACCTGGGAAGGAAGATGTGATGTGTGTGGCGAAACAGAAACCTTGCGTCACGTCGTGTATGAGTGCAGGAACGCTTTTCTCTTTTGGAGCGATCTCCGTACATCTCTGCAGATTGAGGAAGAACTTCCATACGAGGCCCTGAAGTTTCTCAATTTCATGCGCAAGGAATTCACCGAAGTGAAGAGCGTTGCTGTGGTAACAGGGCTTCAAGCTTTATGGAAAGCGCGAACATCCCGGGTCGAATGTGACGCAAAGCCCAGATCACCCATCCATTTCCTGAAGATAAAACTGATGTGGACGCTTTCACTGATAGGCACCAGGAGTCTAAGAGAGGAGAAGAGATGGAAGGACCTAGGGGATACCATACAACAGCTGTCCCCGAAAACTTTTGGTTGCAGAAGAAGAAACACTTGCAAGGAAAAGGACTAAGAAAACTGCACAGACAGAGCGAGGTTTTAAGGAAGAAAAAAGTGTTGTGTACAAAAGTACTGTATACGTTGACATGTTTTCTGTGATTTTATTATAATAAAAATGTCAAAAAAAAGGCGGCCGGCTCAGAGGAAAAAAAAAAGGGCGATTTGGCTCAGAGGATACAGCGCTTGCTTCGCATGCGATGGGTGCCGTGATCGATGCCTCGTATGTTCAATATTTTTTTTTCTTATCTAACACACAAAGAGACTGTAGACATGTTTTTCCTACATGCAGGATGGAGGTGGGCGACTGGCTTAGAGGATACAGCGCTTGTTTCTCATGCGATGGGTGCCGTGATCGATGCCTCGTATGCTCAATATTTTTGTTCTTATCTAACACACAAAGAGACAGTAGACATGTTTTTCTACATGCAGGATGGAGGTAGGCGGCTGGCTCAGAGGATACAGCGCTTGCTTCTCATGCGATGGGTGCCGTGATCGATACCTCGTATGCTCAATATTTTTTTTTTCTTATCTAACACACAAAGAGACAGTAGACATGTTTTTTCTACATGCACGATGGAGGTTGGCGGCAGGCTCAGAGGATACAGCGCTTGCTTCTCATGCGATGGGTGCCGTGATCGATGCCTCGTATGCTCAATATTTTTTTCTTATCTAACACACAAAGAGACAGTAGACATGTTTTTCTACATGCAGGATGGAGGTTGGCGGCTGGCTCAGAGGATGAAACAGATCGCTGTGGAGAATAAAAAGTGCATCATACTGGATCCTAATATAAAAGAAATCCAGTTGTCAATTCACTGGCTGCCGATGCATGTGTCGGGTGCTGCTGTGATCAATGCGCTAAGTACATACGGCAAAGTTGGAAATATTGAAAGAGAACGCTGGAGATCCACTGCTTTCGCAGGCGCTGAAACCACGACGCGCAAGGTAGAAATGGTGCTGCGGGACGGGGTGTCCGTTGAGGGCATTCCACATGTCATGAGGATCATGGGAGGCCAGGTCTTAATTGATATTCCCGGAAGGCCCCCATTATGTCTCAGGTGCAAGAGGATCGGCCACCTGCGGAAGGTTTGTAGGTCGCCATGGTGTAGAACATGCAGGAGCTTCGGCCACACACAGGAGGACTGTGTCAGCACCTATGCATCGAAGACCAGAACACCTGCGGCAGATGTAGCGGCAATAGACCTCATGGACGTAGAAGAAAATGCTCAAGCGAGGACCGCCGAAGAAGAGCAAACTCCCAAGGCCGAGTCCAGTGAAATGTTGAGCGGTTCGGACTCCCGTGCGGAGCGCAACTGTGAAGCGCCAGCAAAGCAAGATGAAGTCATCGTGCCGTTGGCTGGACAGACTGGCGTAGAGACAATTGTGGCTGAGGACAACGCAGACGTTACGCCGGATAAAGAAATGGATTCAGCAGATCGTCGAAGTATAGCGGACCCTTCAAACGAGGACCCTGATCACAGCAAACAACACAGTGCTAGAGCACATGCATCAAATGAGGACCTTTTGGGGGGTACAGTGTCCGACGCTCAAACTGAGGCGAGCGTTGAGCAGGAAGATTTTACTATGGTAAGGGGCAAGTCACATGAGCATGATGAAATAATGGACGGTCCATGGATCACGACGGGAGCAGGACAAGCCACTCTCAACGACGGCAGCAAAGCGTCCGACCAGGGTAGGACAGAGTTCAAGTGGAAGGACGTTGCAACCAACCTCAAGAGGTCCAGGTACACACCGGCCCCATTAATAACGCCCGAAGAAAGAAGGCAAAGACTACTTAAGGAAAAGAAGTAAGCTTCCGTTTTTATATTGTGCGTCATGGAAAGCAACATAAAAATAGCCACCATCAACGTCAACAGCCTAATTCGTAATGAAAGGAAAACGTGGCTGAGGAACATTATTTTCGAGGAAAATCTGGATATTGTTTGTATTCAAGAGACGAAAATATCGTCCCAGGAGCACGAGTTTGAACTTGTAGAGTCTTTCAAGCCATGGTTTATTGTACGACACGCGTCCGCGATAAACAACAGTGCAGGAACGGCGATATTGATAAGAAAAGGAAGGAAGATTACCGTTGTCGATTGTGATTTGGAGCAAAATGGACGGGTGGCGTGCGTGGATGTCATCTGGAACAACGAGATAATAAGGATCGTCAGTGTCTATGCCCCGAATGAAGATTCGGAAAGGAAGCTTTTTTTGAATCCAACGTTCGGCATTTCGTCACTACGGATAGCCACGTCATTTTAGCTGGGGATTTCACCTGTATATGCCGCAGGGAAGACGGCACATATAAAACTCATAACTCTGATAGGGGTGTGAGTGAGTTAAAACGACTGCTACAAGAAAATGATTTGGTAGATGTGACCACTGGAAAAGAGCATACCACAGCTAAGTACACACATTGGCAAGGAAAATCTCATGCCAGGTTGGATAGGATTTACATCTCTGGCGGAATTCATCTAGAAGAAATCACGTACAAAGTGGTGCCTGTGGATTTTAGTGATCACGCCCTCGTCACTGCGGAACTGATGAGGAAAGCCAAACGTCACACTCAGCAGCGGAACACACCTTGGAAAATGAATGAGAGCATCCTCGAAGAAGATGCCTTCGTGGAGGAAATAAAGAGGTTAATCGATGCTCTGAAGAGGGAAGGAGCGAGCGCACCGGCTTGGGAATCCTTCAAGCAGAAAGTTCGTGCCTACGCTGTGGAATACGCAGAAAGAAGAGCCTTCGAAAGGAAGAAAGAAATGACAGCTCTGATGAAAAGCTTATGCAGGTTAGTGAAGCAAGAAGAATCCAACCCAGGTCACTTCACGGAAGACATTAAAGCAATAAAACAAGAAATGACTGACCGTATGCGGAGACAACATGTGGGAGCGCAGATACGCAGCCGCCTGCAGATCATTGAACGTGATGAGATTCCGTCCAAAGTCTTCCTATCACGTGAGAGAGAAAGAACAAGAAAGAACGAGATTTTGAAGATCATGTCGGGCGGCGAGCAACACGAGGGATCGGAAATTGTCCACGATATTCTTCACAACCATTATAAAGACTTCTTCGGAGAGCAGGGCGGAATACATAGCAAGGACAACGTGGACATCTTTAAAGGTACCCCGAAGCTGACAGAAGAAGACAGGGAAAAGGTCGGCGGAAAGATAACCCAAAAAGAAATAAGGCATGCGATAAAGAAGCTGCGGTGGAACAAAGCGCCGGGACCGGACGGCATAGGCTCGGCCTTTTATAAAAGGTTCAACGACGAACTATGTCCCATTCTCGAAGAAGTATTTGAAGACATTAGAAGGCGGGGTCTAATGCCTCCGTCGTTGCGGAGAAGCCACACAGTGCTTATCCCGAAAAAAATGACGAAAGAGGGCGCCCAAACGGTGCTGGATTTTCGTCCGATTAGCCTTCTCTGCTCGGACTACAAAATACTAGCTAAAGTACTCACGAGACGTCTGGATCAGCTGTTGTGCAAAGTCATTGGCAGGCACCAAGCATACGGTGTCAAAGGGAGAAGCATCGGGGACAACTTACACATCATGAGGGCGGCATGTGAAGAAGCTCGAGCGACGGGAAATAAACTCGCTGTTGTCCAAGTAGATCTTAGACAGGCACTCGACCGGGTGAGCCATTGTTTCTTGTTCGACCTTCTCAAGTGGATTAATATCGGAGAGGAACTGCAGAACTGGTTACAGATATGCTACGCAGGCATTACGTCCCAGCTACTCATTAACGGTAACGTTGGAGCCAAGTTCGACGTTAGGAGGTCTGTGCGGCAAGGGTGTCCCATATCTCCCACGCTTTTTGCACTATATCTGGAGCCATTATGCCGCCATATTATAGAAGACGAGACAATCCAGGTTACAAAAGTAGCCCAGGAGGAAATAAAACTTCTGGCTTTTGCCGACGATGTAGCCATCATCTGCACAGAGGTGACACATGTGGAGAGAGCGCTCGAGATCATCCGTCACTTCTGCGAAGTGTTGGGAGCAACATTGAACCTGGACAAGACGAAGGGCTGCTGGTTGGGCGAATGGGCGAAGAAGCCAGATAACCTTTTGGGAATCGAATGGACTACAGAACTGGGCACTTACCTGGGAGTAAAACTAGATCCAGAAGTATGGCACCCTGGGATATGGAAGCAGAAGCTAAACCAGCTGCAGGGAAAGCTCCAGCCATTCGTGGGAAGACAGCTGTCCATCCTACATAGAAGTGTGATAATTAATACTGCTCTCTATCCTGCCATCCTATATTGTTCACAGGCGATTTCTGTAGACGGGGGAACAGTGCAGCAATTCCACAGGCTATGTGCAAGGTACCTGTGGCAGTCGAAATTCGAGCGCATGCGCAGGTCAAATATCTTCTGGTCACAGGAGGCAGGCGGACTGGGCGTTGAAAATCTGGAAATAAAAATTAAAGTCCAACGCTTTCTGTACTTCAGGGATCAAAGAAGACCCGAGATTCGTGCTGCCATGCAAGTAATGGGAACAAGTCACCTGTTGGAGTGGATAGTGACGACGACGCAAACTACAGCGCTCGATAAGACAACCCTGACTTTCTACAGGGAAATGAAGCTCAGCATCAGGTTTTTCTTAGAGATCTTTACGTGGGAATACCTGGCAACAGTCAAAAGAACAAGTTGTATTGGGACACCGTGTCCATGATGTACCCACCTCCACTTTACCGGCAAAACTTCACAGAAATCTCGCCGCGGGATGTTCTAAAGCGGATAAAATACCTGCCTATTCCAACGAGCTCCAAGGACTTCTTTGTGAAGTCCTTGGAGTCCTTCTTTCACATAGAGGTACTTCCTGCAAAACATTGGCTCCAGGGCAAGGGATTCCTGGTAACCTGGGAAGGAAGATGTGATGTGTGTGGCGAAACAGAAACCTTGCGTCACGTCGTGTATGAGTGCAGGAACGCTTTTCTCTTTTGGAGCGATCTCCGTACATCTCTGCAGATTGAGGAAGAACTTCCATACGAGGCCCTGAAGTTTCTCAATTTCAAGCGCAAGGAATTCACCGAAGTGAAGAGCGTTGCTGTGGTAACAGGGCTTCAAGCTTTATGGAAAGCGCGAACATCCCGGGTCGAATATGACGCAAAGCCCAGATCACCCATCCATTTCCTGAAGATAAAACTGATGTGGACGCTTTCACTGATAGGCACCAGGAGTCTAAGAGAGGAGAAGAGATGGAAGGACCTAGGGGATACCATACAACAGCTGTCCCCGAAAGCTTTTGGTTGCAGAAGAAGAAACACTTGCAAGGAAAAGGACTAAGAAAACTGCACAGACAGAGCGAGGTTTTAAGGAAGAAAAAAGTGTTGTGTACAAAACTACTGTATACGTTGACATGTTTTCTGTGATTTTATTATAATAAAAATGTAAAAAAAGGCGGTCGGCTCAGAGGATACAGCGCTTGCTTCTCTTGCGATGGGTGCCGTGATCGATGCCTCGTATGCTCAATATTTTTTTTTTCTTATCTAACACACAAAGAGACAGTAGACATGTTTTTTCTACATGCAGGATGGAGGTTGGCGGCCGCGTCAGAGGATACAGCGCTTGCTTCTCATGCGATGGGTGCCGTGATCGATGCCTCGTATGCTCAATATTTTTTCTTATCTAACACACAAAGAAACAGTAGACATGTTTTTTCGACATGCAGGATGGAGGTTGGCGGCCGGCTCAGAGGATACAGCACTTGCTTCTCATGCGATGGGTGCCGTGATCGATGCTTCGTATGCTCAGTATTTTTTTCTTATCTAACACGCAAAGAGACAGTAGACATGTTTTTCCTACATTCAGGATGGAGGTGGGCGACTGGCTCAGAGGATACAGCGCTTGTTTCTCATGCGATGGGTGCCGTGATCGATGCCTCGTATATATGCGATGGGTGCCGTGATCGATGCCTCGTACGCTCAATATTTTTGTTCTTATCTAACACACAAAGAGACAGTAGACATG
Organism: Ornithodoros turicata; assembly: GCF_037126465.1. Lineage (NCBI taxonomy): Eukaryota > Metazoa > Arthropoda > Arachnida > Ixodida > Argasidae > Ornithodoros > Ornithodoros turicata. The sequence continues at coordinate 634,533 of NW_026999389.1, forward strand.
TTTTCCTACATGCAGGATGGAGGTGGGCGACTGGCTCAGAGGATACAGCGCTTGTTTTTCATGCGATGGGTGCCGTGATCGATGCCTCGTATATATGCGATGGGTGCCGTGATCGATGCCTCGTACGCTCAATATTTTTGTTCTTATCTAACACACAAAGAGACAGTAGACATGTTTTCCTACATGCAGGATGGAGGTGGGCGACTGGCTGCGAGGATACAGCGCTTGCTTCTCATGCGATGGGTGCCGTGATCGATGCCTCGTACGCTCAATATTTTTGTTCTTATCTAACACGCAAAGAGACAGTAGACATGTTTTTCCTACATTCAGGATGGAGGTGGGCGACTGGCTCAGAGGATACAGCGCTTGTTTCTCATGCGATGGGTGCCGTGATCGATGCCTCGTATATATGCGATGGGTGCCGTGATCGATGCCTCGTACGCTCAATATTTTTGTTCTTATCTAACACACAAAGAGACAGTAGACATGTTTTCCTACATGCAGGATGGAGGTGGGCGACTGGCTGAGAGGATACAGCGCTTGTTTCTCATGCGATGGGTGCCGTGATCGATGCCTCGTATATATGCGATGGGTGCCGTGATCGATGCCTCGTACGCTCAATATTTTTGTTCTTATCTAACACACAAAGAGACAGTAGACATGTTTTCCTACATGCAGGATGGAGGTGGGCGACTGGCTCAGAGGATACAGCGCTTGTTTCTCATGCGATGGGTGCCGTGATCGATGCCTCGTATATATGCGATGGGTGCCGTGATCGATGCCTCGTACGCTCAATATTTTTGTTCTTATCTAACACACAAAGAGACAGTAGACATGTTTTCCTACATGCAGGATGGAGGTGGGCGACTGGCTGAGAGGATACAGCGCTTGCTTCTCATGCGATGGGTGCCGTGATCGATGCCTCGTATGCTCAGTATTTTTTTCTTATCTAACACGCAAAGAGACAGTAGACATGTTTTTCCTACATTCAGGATGGAGGTGGGCGACTGGCTCAAAGGATACAGCGCTTGTTTCTCATGCGATGGTTGCCGTGATCGATGCCTCGTATATATGCGATGGGTGCCGTGATCGATGCCTCGTACGCTCAATATTTTTGTTCTTATCTAACACACAAAGAGACAGTAGACATGTTTTCCTACATGCAGGATGGAGGTGGGCGACTGGCTGAGACGATACAGCGCTTGTTTCTCATGCGATGGGTGCCGTGATCGATGCCTCGTATATATGCGATGGGTGCCGTGATCGATGCCTCGTACGCTCAATATTTTTGTTCTTATCTAACACACAAAGAGACAGTAGACATGTTTTCCTACATGCAGGATGGAGGTGGGCGACTGGCTGAGAGGATACAGCGCTTGCTTCTCATGCGATGGGTGCCGTGATCGATGCCTCGTACGCTCAATATTTTTGTTCTTATCTAACACACAAAGAGACAGTAGACATGTTTTCCTACATGCAGGATGGAGGTGGGCGACTGGCTGAGAGGATACAGCGCTTGCTTCTCATGCGATGGGTGCCGTGATCGATGCCTCGTACGCTCAATATTTTTGTTCTTATCTAACACGCAAAGAGACAGTAGACATGTTTTTCCTACATTCAGGATGGAGGTGGGCGACTGGCTCAGAGGATACAGCGCTTGTTTCTCATGCGATGGGTGCCGTGATCGATGCCTCGTATATATGCGATGGGTGCCGTGATCGATGCCTCGTACGCTCAATATTTTTGTTCTTATCTAACACACAAAGAGACAGTAGACATGTTTTCCTACATGCAGGATGGAGGTGGGCGACTGGCTGAGAGGATACAGCGCTTGTTTCTCATGCGATGGGTGCCGTGATCGATGCCTCGTACGCTCAATATTTTTGTTCTTATCTAACACACAAAGAGACAGTAGACATGTTTTCCTACATGCAGGATGGAGGTGGGCGACTGGCTCAGAGGATACAGCGCTTGTTTCTCATGCGATGGTGCCGTGATCGATGCCTCGTATATATGCGATGGGTGCCGTGATCGATGCCTCGTACGCTCAATATTTTTGTTCTTATCTAACACACAAAGAGACAGTAGACATGTTTTCCTACATGCAGGATGGAGGTGGGCGACTGGCTGAGAGGATACAGCGCTCGCTTCTCATGCGATGGGTGTCGTGATCGATGCCTCGTACGCTCAATATTTTTGTTCTTATCTAACACGCAAAGAGACAGTAGACATGTTTTCCTACATTCAGGATGGAGGTGGGCGACTGGCTGAGAGGATACAGCGCTTGTTTCTCATGCGATGGGTGCCGTGATCGATGCCTCGTATATATGCGATGGGTGCCGTGATCGATGCCTCGTACGCTCAATATTTTTGTTCTTATCTAACACACAAAGAGACAGTAGACATGTTTTCCTACATGCAGGATGGAGGTGGGCGACTGGCTGAGAGGATACAGCGCTTGTTTCTCATGCGATGGGTGCCGTGATCGATGCCTCGTATATATGCGATGGGTGCCGTGATCGATGCCTCGTACGCTCAATATTTTTGTTCTTATCTAACACACAAAGAGACAGTAGACATGTTTTCCTACATGCAGGATGGAGGTGGGCGACTGGCTGAGACGATACAGCGCTTGTTTCTCATGCGATGGGTGCCGTGATCGATGCCTCGTATATATGCGATGGGTGCCGTGATCGATGCCTCGTACGCTCAATATTTTTGTTCTTATCTAACACACAAAGAGACAGTAGACATGTTTTCCTACATGCAGGATGGAGGTGGGCGACTGGCTGAGAGGATACAGCGCTTGCTTCTCATGCGATGGGTGCCGTGATCGATGCCTCGTATATATGCGATGGGTGCCGTGATCGATGCCTCGTACGCTCAATATTTTTGTTCTTATCTAACACACAAAGAGACAGTAGACATGTTTTCCTACATGCAGGATGGAGGTGGGCGACTGGCTGAGAGGATACAGCGCTTGCTTCTCATGCGATGGGTGCCGTGATCGATGCCTCGTACGCTCAATATTTTTGTTCTTATCTAACACGCAAAGAGACAGTAGACATGTTTTTCCTACATTCAGGATGGAGGTGGGCGACTGGCTCAGAGGATACAGCGCTTGTTTCTCATGCGATGGGTGCCGTGATCGATGCCTCGTATATATGCGATGGGTGCCGTGATCGATGCCTCGTACGCTCAATATTTTTGTTCTTATCTAACACACAAAGAGACAGTAGACATGTTTTCCTACATGCAGGATGGAGGTGGGCGACTGGCTGAGAGGATACAGCGCTTGTTTCTCATGCGATGGGTGCCGTGATCGATGCCTCGTATATATGCGATGGGTGCCGTGATCGATGCCTCGTACGCTCAATATTTTTGTTCTTATCTAACACACAAAGAGACAGTAGACATGTTTTCCTACATGCAGGATGGAGGTGGGCGACTGGCTCAGAGGATACAGCGCTTGTTTCTCATGCGATGGTGCCGTGATCGATGCCTCGTATATATGCGATGGGTGCCGTGATCGATGCCTCGTACGCTCAATATTTTTGTTCTTATCTAACACACAAAGAGACAGTAGACATGTTTTCCTACATGCAGGATGGAGGTGGGCGACTGGCTGAGAGGATACAGCGCTTGCTTCTCATGCGATGGGTGCCGTGATCGATGCCTCGTACGCTCAATATTTTTGTTCTTATCTAACACGCAAAGAGACAGTAGACATGTTTTCCTACATTCAGGATGGAGGTGGGCGACTGGCTCAGAGGATACAGCGCTTGTTTCTCATGCGATGGGTGCCGTGATCGATGCCTCGTATATATGCGATGGGTGCCGTGATCGATGCCTCGTACGCTCAATATTTTTGTTCTTATCTAACACACAAAGAGACAGTAGACATGTTTTCCTACATGCAGGATGGAGGTGGGCGACTGGCTGAGAGGATACAGCGCTTGTTTCTCATGCGATGGGTGCCGTGATCGATGCCTCGTATATATGCGATGGGTGCCGTGATCGATGCCTCGTACGCTCAATATTTTTGTTCTTATCTAACACACAAAGAGACAGTAGACATGTTTTCCTACATGCAGGATGGAGGTGGGCGACTGGCTGAGAGGATACAGCGCTTGTTTCTCATGCGATGGGTGCCGTGATCGATGCCTCGTATATATGCGATGGGTGCCGTGATCGATGCCTCGTACGCTCAATATTTTTGTTCTTATCTAACACACAAAGAGACAGTAGACATGTTTTCCTACATGCAGGATGGAGGTGGGCGACTGGCTGAGAGGATACAGCGCTTGCTTCTCATGCGATGGGTGCCGTGATCGATGCCTCGTACGCTCAATATTTTTGTTCTTATCTAACACACAAAGAGACAGTAGACATGTTTTCCTACATGCAGGATGGAGGTGGGCGACTGGCTCAGAGGATACAGCGCTTGTTTCTCATGCGATGGGTGCCGTGATCGATGCCTCGTATATATGCGATGGGTGCCGTGATCGATGCCTCGTACGCTCAATATTTTTGTTCTTATCTAACACACAAAGAGACAGTAGACATGTTTTCCTACATGCAGGATGGAGGTGGGCGACTGGCTGAGAGGATACAGCGCTTGTTTCTCATGCGATGGGTGCCGTGATCGATGCCTCGTATATATGCGATGGGTGCCGTGATCGATGCCTCGTACGCTCAATATTTTTGTTCTTATCTAACACACAAAGAGACAGTAGACATGTTTTCCTACATGCAGGATGGAGGTGGGCGACTGGCTGAGAGGATACAGCGCTTGCTTCTCATGCGATGGGTGCCGTGATCGATGCCTCGTACGCTCAATATTTTTGTTCTTATCTAACACGCAAAGAGACAGTAGACATGTTTTCCTACATTCAGGATGGAGGTGGGCGACTGGCTCAGAGGATACAGCGCTTGTTTCTCATGCGATGGGTGCCGTGATCGATGCCTCGTATATATGCGATGGGTGCCGTGATCGATGCCTCGTACGCTCAATATTTTTGTTCTTATCTAACACACAAAGAGACAGTAGACATGTTTTCCTACATGCAGGATGGAGGTGGGCGACTGGCTGAGAGGATACAGCGCTTGTTTCTCATGCGATGGGTGCCGTGATCGATGCCTCGTATATATGCGATGGGTGCCGTGATCGATGCCTCGTACGCTCAATATTTTTGTTCTTATCTAACACACAAAGAGACAGTAGACATGTTTTCCTACATGCAGGATGGAGGTGGGCGACTGGCTGAGAGGATACAGCGCTTGTTTCTCATGCGATGGGTGCCGTGATCGATGCCTCGTATATATGCGATGGGTGCCGTGATCGATGCCTCGTACGCTCAATATTTTTGTTCTTATCTAACACACAAAGAGACAGTAGACATGTTTTCCTACATGCAGGATGGAGGTGGGCGACTGGCTGAGAGGATACAGCGCTTGCTTCTCATGCGATGGGTGCCGTGATCGATGCCTCGTACGCTCAATATTTTTGTTCTTATCTAACACACAAAGAGACAGTAGACATGTTTTCCTACATGCAGGATGGAGGTGGGCGACTGGCTCAGAGGATACAGCGCTTGTTTCTCATGCGATGGGTGCCGTGATCGATGCCTCGTATATATGCGATGGGTGCCGTGATCGATGCCTCGTACGCTCAATATTTTTGTTCTTATCTAACACACAAAGAGACAGTAGACATGTTTTCCTACATGCAGGATGGAGGTGGGCGACTGGCTGAGAGGATACAGCGCTTGCTTCTCATGCGATGGGTGCCGTGATCGATGCCTCGTATATATGCGATGGGTGCCGTGATCGATGCCTCGTACGCTCAATATTTTTGTTCTTATCTAACACACAAAGAGACAGTAGACATGTTTTCCTACATGCAGGATGGAGGTGGGCGACTGGCTGAGAGGATACAGCGCTTGTTTCTCATGCGATGGGTGCCGTGATCGATGCCTCGTATATATGCGATGGGTGCCGTGATCGATGCCTCGTACGCTCAATATTTTTGTTCTTATCTAACACACAAAGAGACAGTAGACATGTTTTCCTACATGCAGGATGGAGGTGGGCGACTGGCTGAGAGGATACAGCGCTTGTTTCTCATGCGATGGGTGCCGTGATCGATGCCTCGTATATATGCGATGGGTGCCGTGATCGATGCCTCGTACGCTCAATATTTTTGTTCTTATCTAACACACAAAGAGACAGTAGACATGTTTTCCTACATGCAGGATGGAGGTGGGCGACTGGCTGAGAGGATACAGCGCTTGCTTCTCATGCGATGGGTGCCGTGATCGATGCCTCGTACGCTCAATATTTTTGTTCTCATCTAACACGCAAAGAGACAGTAGACATGTTTTCCTACATGCAGGATGGAGGTGGGCGACTGGCTGAGAGGATACAGCGCTTGTTTCTCATGCGATGGGTGCCGTGATCGATGCCTCGTATATATGCGATGGGTGCCGTGATCGATGCCTCGTACGCTCAATATTTTTGTTCTTATCTAACACACAAAGAGACAGTAGACATGTTTTCCTACATGCAGGATGGAGGTGGGCGACTGGCTCAGAGGATACAGCGCTTGTTTCTCATGCGATGGGTGCCGTGATCGATGCCTCGTATATATGCGATGGGTGCCGTGATCGATGCCTCGTACGCTCAATATTTTTGTTCTTATCTAACACACAAAGAGACAGTAGACATGTTTTCCTACATGCAGGATGGAGGTGGGCGACTGGCTGAGAGGATACAGCGCTTGCTTCTCATGCGATGGGTGCCGTGATCGATGCCTCGTATATATGCGATGGGTGCCGTGATCGACGCCTCGTACGCTCAATATTTTTGTTCTTATCTAACACGCAAAGAGACAGTAGACATGTTTTCCTACATTCAGGATGGAGGTGGGCGACTGGCTGAGAGGATACAGCGCTTGTTTCTCATGCGATGGGTGCCGTGATCGATGCCTCGTATATATGCGATGGGTGCCGTGATCGATGCCTCGTACGCTCAATATTTTTGTTCTTATCTAACACACAAAGAGACAGTAGACATGTTTTCCTACATGCAGGATGGAGGTGGGCGACTGGCTGAGAGGATACAGCGCTTGTTTCTCATGCGATGGGTGCCGTGATCGATGCCTCGTATATATGCGATGGGTGCCGTGATCGATGCCTCGTACGCTCAATATTTTTGTTCTTATCTAACACGCAAAGAGACAGTAGACATGTTTTCCTACATTCAGGATGGAGGTGGGCGACTGGCTGAGAGGATACAGCGCTTGTTTCTCATGCGATGGGTGCCGTGATCGATGCCTCGTATATATGCGATGGGTGCCGTGATCGATGCCTCGTACGCTCAATATTTTTGTTCTTATCTAACACACAAAGAGACAGTAGACATGTTTTCCTACATGCAGGATGGAGGTGGGCGACTGGCTGAGAGGATACAGCGCTTGTTTCTCATGCGATGGGTGCCGTGATCGATGCCTCGTATATATGCGATGGGTGCCGTGATCGATGCCTCGTACGCTCAATATTTTTGTTCTTATCTAACACACAAAGAGACAGTAGACATGTTTTCCTACATGCAGGATGGAGGTGGGCGTCTGGCTCAGAGGATACAGCGCTTGTTTCTCATGCGATGGGTGGCGTGATCGATGCCTCGTATATATGCGATGGGTGCCGTGATCGATGCCTCGTACGCTCAATATTTTTGTTCTTATCTAACAGACAAAGAGACAGTAGACATGTTTTCCTACATGCAGGATGGAGGTGGGCGACTGGCTGAGAGGATACAGCGCTTGCTTCTCATGCGATGGGTGCCGTGATCGATGCCTCGTACGCTCAATATTTTTGTTCTTATCTAACACACAAAGAGACAGTAGACATGTTTTCCTACATGCAGGATGGAGGTGGGCGACTGGCTCAGAGGATACAGCGCTTGTTTCTCATGCGATGGGTGCCGTGATCGATGCCTCGTATATATGCGATGGGTGCCGTGATCGATGCCTCGTACGCTCAATATTTTTGTTCTTATCTAACACACAAAGAGACAGTAGACATGTTTTCCTACATGCAGGATGGAGGTGGGCGACTGGCTGAGAGGATACAGCGCTTGCTTCTCATGCGATGGGTGCCGTGATCGATGCCTCGTATGCTCAGTATTTTTTTCTTATCTAACACGCAAAGAGACAGTAGACATGTTTTTCCTACATTCAGGATGGAGGTGGGCGACTGGCTCAAAGGATACAGCGCTTGTTTCTCATGCGATGGTTGCCGTGATCGATGCCTCGTATATATGCGATGGGTGCCGTGATCGATGCCTCGTACGCTCAATATTTTTGTTCTTATCTAACACACAAAGAGACAGTAGACATGTTTTCCTACATGCAGGATGGAGGTGGGCGACTGGCTGAGAGGATACAGCGCTTGTTTCTCATGCGATGGGTGCCGTGATCGATGCCTCGTATATATGCGATGGGTGCCGTGATCGATGCCTCGTATATATGCGATGGGTGCCGTGATCGATGCCTCGTATGCTCAATATTTTTGTTCTTATCTAACACACAAAGAGACAGTAGACATGTTTTCCTACATGCAGGATGGAGGTGGGCGACTGGCTCAGAGGATACAGCGCTTGTTTCTCATGCGATGGGTGCCGTGATCGATGCCTCGTATATATGCGATGGGTGCCGTGATCGATGCCTCGTACGCTCAATATTTTTGTTCTTATCTAACACACAAAGAGACAGTAGACATGTTTTCCTACATGCAGGATGGAGGTGGGCGACTGGCTCAGAGGATACAGCGCTTGTTTCTCATGCGATGGGTGCCGTGATCGATGCCTCGTATATATGCGATGGGTGCCGTGATCGATGCCTCGTACGCTCAATATTTTTGTTCTTATCTAACACACAAAGAGACAGTAGACATGTTTTCCTACATGCAGGATGGAGGTGGGCGACTGGCTGAGAGGATACAGCGCTTGTTTCTCATGCGATGGGTGCCGTGATCGATGCCTCGTATATATGCGATGGGTGCCGTGATCGATGCCTCGTATGTTCGATATTTTTTTTTTCTTATCTAACACACAAAGGGACAGTAGACATGTTTTTCTACATGCAGGATGGAGGTTGGCGGCCGGCTCAGAGGATACAGCGCTTGCTTCTCATGCGATGGGTGCCGTGATCGATGCCTTGTATGCTCAATATTTTTTATCTTATCTAACACACAAAGAAACAGTAGACATGTTTTTTCGACATGCAGGATGGAGGTTGGCGGCCGGCTCAGAGGATACAGCGCTTGCTTCTGATGTGATGGGTCCCGTGATCGATGCCTCGTATGCTCAATATTTTTTTTTCTTATCTAACACACAAAGAGATAGTAGACATGTTTTTTCGACATGCAGGATGGAGGTTGGCGGCCGGCTCAGAGGATACAGCGCTTGCTTCTGATGCGATGGGTGCCGTGATCGATGTCTCGTATGCTCAATATTTTTTTCTTATCTAACACACAAAGAGACAGTAGACATGTTTTTTCGACATGCAGGATGGAGGTGGGCGGCTGGCCTAGTGGATATAGCGCTTACTTCGCATGCGATGGGTGCCGTGATCGATGCCTCGTATATATGCGATGGGTGCCGTGATCGATGCCTCGTATATATGCGATGGGTGCCGTGATCGATGCCTCGTATGTTCAATATTTTTGTTCTTATCTAACACACAAAGAGACAGTAGACATGTTTTTCCTACATGCAGGATGGAGGTGGGCGGCTGGCTCAGAGCGTCTTCAGTAAGCGACGGGGGAAACGAAAAAGGGAAGGGGTCCGAAGGCGGACGGTCCGACCTCAGATGGAAAGACTCAACGGCAAGCCACAATTCCCTGTTGAAAAAACCAGTCTTACTGGACAGACTGGAAACCAGTCTCCAGTGATAGACCGGATTATGAACCCAGTCTGACAATGGTCATACTGGTGTCCAGTCTGTGCTGGTAGACTGGTGCCCAGTCTGTACTGATAGACTGGTTTTCCGGGCGTCCGGTCTGGCCCGCCTGCTCCATTGCTTGTGTTAATGTGGTGTTAATGTGGTGTTCATGTGTTCAGACATGTGCAACTTGTTAAACTGCATTTTTATTCTTATGTATTGATACATGTATTTATGTAGGAAAAGTTCATGACACGATCTTCCTTCTCTTGCCCTGGCGGGCCATGTCTGCAAAGAAATCACTTAGTGTTTTTCTGACGGTTTTCATTCTTTGTTCAGCAGGCGTCTGGTTCGGGTGGCCCTCAACAAATTTTGAAAGGACATCTGAAAAAAATTCAAAGATTCATCAGATATCACCCACTGTAATTGGAATGCAAAAGCACCAATGCACATCCTTCCTAGTCTTGCAAAATTTCAATAATGATGAGTACAGCACTTCCTCATGAAGGCTGGCCTGCAGTTCCTGGGGTTGTATTAATCTATGGCACACGTACTGGCATACGTTGTATCAAAAATGGCTGGCACACACGTCTCAGATACATGGCTCAAAATCAATGGCAATAATGTGCACTTTCTCACCAACTTGCTAAAGATGGACAACTTACTAGTTATGGCTTCGACCTTCGCAGGGGTTGCCTGCTGCTTGATCGATCCGGGCACACCTGGCCTGCGGCACGGTTGGCCAGTAATGCTCCGGCTAGTCATCTCTTCTATCGTCCAGAGATGCCGGGCTACATCTTTCACCAATTTAGAATCAGTAGTTCCACGTTGAAGGAAATCTAACTTGTTGCGAGGAATAAAGAAGCTATTCCCAAGGTGAACCTGACAAATATAATGAATCATAATTAGACCACTATTCTCCATACCTGGGGCTGGATCTAACAAACCTTTACCCCTGTCACATGTTCAGCAGTTTTCTCACCTATTGATGTACTCTGCTTTAAGGCAAGAACTTGCAGAATACTTAAGCATCTCTGTACGACCCATAAACTGAGCTCACTAGCCTGTGGTTAAGCTTGTGCACCTAACATATGCTTATTTTTTATACAAAATCTGTGATGGCAAAATTAATGTCTCTGGCTATGCAAAAAATGAACCTGTTTGCAAAGAATTCCCTGTCTGCTCTCAAAATCTGCTGTCTGCTCTAAAACCCGTATTTCCATTCTCAATTTGAAAAAAGCGTGCTGATGGTAGAGATAACAAAAGTGAAGCTGGCCTCTGTGTCATCACAATGCACTACACCAAGCTCAAAATTATTTCCTGGTAGCTAATCGCACAAAGCATATCGGGTAGTCCATACCTTGTCGTCGACCACTGCGTACAGCTCCAGTTGTGGGTCAGGCACAGTTACTGACGAAGACCCTGCGTATAGCCATTGTTAACAAGAGTGTTCGTCGAAGTGTAAGGTACATGCGGATGCATGTGCATGATTTTAGAGAACTTGGCGATGACAACGCCATCCAGTTTGCACTTCACATTTATGCTGGCATTGACTGGTATGCAGCATTTTGCACCCACATCCTAGACTTGTCAACACAAATATAGGAAATCAATTTACAGGGCCATCACTGTACTTGGGTGTGCGTACAGAAAATGCAACATTGGGGGAGAGAGGCCACAACGCCAGCTCTCATCCCTGAACCAGCGCAAAAACTGGAATATATTTTTTTCTTCAATCTACTTTCTGTACCTGCCTTACCATCTAATTCCCGACAAATGTTGCTGTAGGAAGTTTTAACTTTTGACTAAAAGAGTTGCCGACCATCAGTTTAGGCTCTTATCGGCACCATAGAAGTTGTCACAATTATCAGGTAGTGCAAATTATTAGTGAAAGGTCAAACTATGCTTCCAAAATGTTTCTTGTCTAGCGGGTAACATGTTTCCAAGCATATTGATGGCCTGCAAACGAATCGCTGCTACTGTCATGTGACCTCCAACATTTGCTCTGTGGTCAGTGCCTGATCCTTGTGCTGGCGGAACTAGGAATAGACGATTTCAGAAAATGCGAAAGCCTCCCGGACCCACTTTCCATCGCGAAACAACTACGGCCATGACCGATGCCACAGTGGTCAGTCTGCTGATTAATTTTCCTACCAGGGGGTTCTTTAAGGTATGTAACTCTTATACATATAACACAGTACTTAACGTCCCTTCCGGAGACACAGGCATCCGAGGGCTACCGGAGTGCTAGCCTCCTCGGTAGGGTTCGAACCCACAACCTCGGGATTGGAAGGACGACACGCTTCTGTAACCCAACCACCAAGTCGGCACATGAAGCATGCATGAATCATGAAACAGAAAGCAAACCTATGATGTTGTTCTTTGAGAGAGAGATGCGCTGTGTTCGGGATCATCAGGCTTAGGGCAGAAAATCGGGGGGGGGGGAAGAAGCTGAGATCGAAATTAGTATGAATTATTGAGCACTCACCTAGAAAAAAAATTGTCCAAATTATTGGAGGTCAGCATGCATTGGTTAAATGGGGCTTCTGACAACAGCTAGTCAGAATTCCTGATGTCTGAATTATTGGTTGGCAGATGTAATTCAGACTATAATTCCTTAATTAGTCCTATAATTCCGAGAATTTTGTTGCTCCTAGAAGCCAGGATTATCGGTTGGCAAATGAATACCTGAATCCGAAGCAAGTGCACAGTCCGAAAGCCATAAAAATTGTCGTGCTCATGTGCGCTTACCAGTCGAGCCTGAAGTCGCGTTCACGTCACTCCCACAGAAAGCACTATGTGGCCCAGGATGCTCTGGAACAGAAGACGTCCCGACTTTAACTTGTTACCGCGATTCAATCCAGCATGAACAAACAGCGTCACTTACTACAAAAATGCAGCTAAATAGATCACAAGAGAGAGAAATTTGTCACATACGTGCACATTAACTTCACACGTCACTAAAGGTGATCCTTTATGCAAATATTCACCTGTAAGCATAGAGGACATCTCACTGCTGCCACCAGATTTGCAGTACACTTTGTCTGTAAAAAAGTGGTTTCAGTTTGATTCCATTATAAGAACCTAATAATAGCTGGCCTCGTCAACCTCACACTACCTCCTCACACAAAGATAAAAAAGAGCAAAATGAATACTTGCCAGGTGTGGGCACTCCCACTTCTACAGGTCCCTGTGGAACACCTGAATCATGCAACAGAAGGACACTGTTATGAACGACAATTTGTCCCCACAGTCCATCGCATTCCACCCACACTTGCTGAAGTTACAACGGTGTACAACAAAAAGAACGGTTCCTTGATTTAATACAGTAAATCTCGGTTATAACAGCCCCACTTACAACGAATTTCCAGTTATCACGAACACATCGCAAATGACCGTTACTACGGTCTAATTATATTTAAACCTCCTCACACAAAGATAAAAAAGAGCAAAATGAATACTTGCCAGGTGTGGGCACTCCCACTTCTACAAGTCCCTGTGGAACACCTGAATCATGCAACAGAAGGACACTGTTATGAACGACAATTTGTCCCCACAGTCCATCGCATTTCACCCACACTTGCTGAAGTTACAACGGTGTACGACAAAAAGAACTGTTCCTTGATTTAATAAAGTAAAGTAAATAAAGTAAAGTAAACACATCGCAAATGACCGTTACTACGGTCTAATTATATTTAAACCTCCTCACACAAAGATCAAAAAGGAGAGTTGGCAGGTATGCGTTTTTGAGTCGCCTCTATGGTACGCAAAAGGCACTACTATGATACTTGTCACAGTTAAAATGCTCATACATGTACACACTCACCTTCGACATCGAAAATCATGACATCGTCACAAGAGGGAGTAAGTGGCCCTTGATGCTCTGTAACACAAAGCCCCCCCCCCCCCCCCCCCAGCTTCATTAGTTACAACCCATCACAGCAGAAACAGGCAACTATACTTGCTAGAAAAACGTTGCAAGGCACAAGACGGATGAGAATGTCAAACCCATTGCCAGACAAACTTAAAGGGACGATCTCGTAAGACAGCCAACAACTCAACCGAAATAATGTTTGCAGACGCAGTATGGACACAATTGTGAAGGTTTCGTTCAAAAAGGAGAAGCGGTTAGAAAGGAATTTGAAGGAATATCACTCAATAGCAGATGACGGATGTTGAAGGGGTTATGCACTTCACCAGATGTCACAACATGTGCGGTTGAGAACGCTGGCGATCATGGGGAAGGTCTCTTTCACCCGCTCCCTGTCCTCGGAAAAAAGGGGGGGGGTCGGCAGTCTCAAGAAATTCCCCTCACAGAGAACACAGGTGGATTTATAAAGCAGCTTTGCATCATTTTGGGAAAATTCATGCCCTTGGTTTGACCAAACAGAGTCTAAAGAGCCCTCGGGTCAAACAGCTGATGATGCCCCTGTTCGTTCAAGATAAAAGTGATGTGGCTGGAGAAGTGACCAAAGCCGCACCGCTCTGATGAGTTTTCCCAATTTTTGAAGAACCTTTCTGATCACGACCGAGTAAATTAGCAGAATTCAATTTTCGAACATGGGGAATCGAATGGTTATGTTTCACGCCCAGCTCTCTGTATGCGACTCTCCCTATATGCCTTAAGGTGCCTAGCTTAGGCACAATTTTGCAGGTTTAACACTGAACGGCAAACCTCGATTCAGGGAGCAGATTCTGGAGAAAATAGTACTAAACTTTGAAGCTTCAGGATCTAGAGACACGTGTAGGTACATAAAAACTGTTGCTCCTTTACTGTCAAGCACATACAGTAAACCCTCGTTATATCGAAGTCGCTTTATTCGAATTATCGCTTTATTCGAAGTACGGCGAAGTCCCCGTGCATTTACATGTATATTCAACCGGATTATTCGAAGCGCGAGGGCAGCGAACTCCGCATATTTCGAAGGGCGCGCCTGGCATCGGCTGCTGGTTACCACGCAGAACATTCCCGAAGGCCGCGTTTCCTTCTTTTCTTTGTTTTTCCCCTTGCACAACGTTGCACAATCACGCTGCAACCTCTTTTCCTTCTGTACAATGAGGGAGGAGCGGGGAAAGTAGCACGCAGGAAGACGGTTCATCGACATGGTAGAGGGAAAGACCAGTCATGTGACCGCCTTAACACGTGGGCACTTCTCATGTGGTTTTGTTTTGCGCGGTTCATTGTCCATTTGGCAAGTGCTGGTGTAGTCTTTTGTCTCTTTCGCACCATGGCTCCGCGGAAGTGCTTAACCCTCGAGCAAAAGGTAGCGCTCATCCGCGCAGTGGAAAAAGGTGAGAAGAGCAAATCTGTCATTGCCAAGGAGTTCAACATACCAGCGTCAACGCTGTCGACCATTCTGAAGAACAAGCAGGACGTCTTCAACGGTTTCGAGAAGAATTTCTCAAGCAAGAGAAAGCGTGATCGAGGTTCAAAGTATCCAGAGGTGGAAGTTGCCCTACTTGAGTGGTTGAAGAACGCCAGGTCTGCGAACCTCCCTGTGCACGGACCCGTGCTCATCGCAAAGGCGGAGGCGCTAGCTTTGCAATTGGGTATGCCGGACTTCAAATGCAGCAATGGCTGGCTCGAGCGCTTCAAAAAGCGGCATGCTGTACGAAGCACACCCATCAACGGTGAAAGTGGTGCCGTGAACCAGGACACCGTGGATACATGGCGACGAAATCGGCTTGTGGAACTTCTACAAGTGTACCCGGACAGGGATATTTACAATCTTGACGAAGCTGCGTTGTTCTACAAACTCCTGCCCAAGCGGACGTACACAACTGCGGACGGCTCTTCGTCAGGCGCCAAGCAAAGCAAGGAACGCATCACTGTCCTCTTTGGAGCTAATGCTACTGGGGACGACAAACTGCCGTTGCTAATACTGGGCAAGGCTGGAAAACCGCGCTGCTTTCGTGGCGCAACTCTGCCCAAGGACTGCGTCTACAGGAGTAACAAGCGTGCTTGGATAACAGCAGCCATCTTCGAGGAATACGTACGGCTTTTGGACCGCAAATTCCATGCAAAACAACGGAAGGTACTCTTCATCATCGACAACTGCCCGAGCCACAGCAAAATTGAAAATCTTAAGGCCATTACTGTGGAGTTCCTGCCAGCCAACACCACGTCCGTTTTGCAGCCTATGGACCAGGGCATCATTGAAATGACGAGGAGGCTGTACCAGAAAAGCCTTCTTCAGCGTATGTTGCTTGCGTACGACTGTAGCAAGGGCTACAGCATTGATCTCCTTGGTGCAATTCATCTGATTTGCCGTTCGTGGAGGGACCTGGAAGGAGCACAGATTGCGAATTGCTTCGCGCATGAGGGTTTTTGCCGCGTACGTGCCACGGCTCAGCCAGTCGAACTGGATGACAGGGAGGAATCTGAGAGCCTCTACAGAAGAGTGCATGATCTTGTGGGGCAAGAAGTGGATGATGATTTCCGCTCCTTTGCGCGAGTGGATACGAACATTCCGGTCGTCAGTCCTGTGACGGATGCCGAAATTGTGGACATCATCGTCGGTCACATGGACGTCGACGAAGGAGCCTCGGAGGACGAGTATGAGGGACCGCGTGAAATCCCTACGGCAGCGGAGACACGCAATATGTTGCGGTTGATTCGCAACAAAGTAGAGTGCAGTGGCGGTGACTATGAATTGATGACGTGCCTGAGGAAACTCAAGGAACGACTCCTTGCGGGGGCCAGGCCACGCGACAAACCCAACTAACAGCGTTTTTTGAACGACAATAAAATACTGGCGCGATTCGACGGCGTTTTCGCTATTCCCTGTGTCTGAGTTTACCGTTTTTGAAGCGTCTCCGCTATTATCGAAATACCGCTAATATCGAATTTTTTTGCGGTCCCGCTGACTTCGATATAACGAGGGTTTTCTGTAATGCGATTTGGCACAATATTACAAAGGAGAAAAGTAGAAAAATAAACACTTGCCAGCCATAGGTGCTCGTTGTGCTGAAGTTTCCCGTGCAATCTCTGAAACAAGCACACGTAATCACTGCCACGACACACTATGTAGTGAGCATATCATTCCACCCTCCTCTAAGCAATTCTGGAGGGAGCAGTCACGCTGCTTATCTCCTCAATGTTTATGCAACCTGTTTCTTCTATGCATGCACACTTGATTTTGCCTAATAATTGGATTACAGATTACATGTATAAGCCCCTTCCACATTTTTAATGTGGGGGTTTAGCAACGTAGACCACAGACGGGTGTCTGGAGATTTCAGCGCAGTCTTGACCCGTACGACGCAAGTCGTCACTTATCAGTAAGATCTGTCTTCTTCAGGTTAAGCCTAATTCCACTCGCTCACTGTATATATATTCTGCTCACTGTACACCATATGTGATATGACAGCTCTACGAAGACAAGTAACATAAAAGTAACAGTACATAGCTCTTTGATTCTGCACCATAGGCACCATGTTCAGAAGTATTTGACTCGAATTTCCATCTCAAGCCCACCCCTTACCGATTTTATCGAGAAGTGCTAGTGTCAGCCGGTTGTTCTTGTCTTGCTCTTCACAAAGTTTTTTCTTCAGTCTTGCAATTATCTTGTCCTTCTGCACAAGTAAGCTTGAAGGTACGACACTCTCGTCAGAGGAACTGCATTCTTCTTCAGGGGGATCACATCGATTCAGTTTTTGTTGCCCCTGAAAATATATGTGATGTTGAAGGTAACACGTTTTCCTGGAATCCCCTTACACACGACAAAAATTTACAATGAAATTTTGCCGACTCGTACAGACAAAATAGATGGATTTGACATAGAAAGCTACCGCAACGGCGACAATGTGTGCTAACGCTGGGGGTTCACAGTGACACGATGGTCCCAATGCATGCTTCCTCTATGCACAGCGATTCCTGGAATTCTGTGCTAAAACAACTGTTTTCCTGGAAACGACAACCTCAGCGTCATATGTGTGCACGTAGTTTGTCACTCGAATCCGTTTCGTTATCAAAACGAGATACTGGTGTGTCGTGAGCTCCGTCAAAATATCTGGGGGGTGATGCTCCTCCTGTCCCGAGTTAAGGGAGGCCAGCTGCTCCCCCTGCCTCCACCTTCCGACGCCCATAACCCATCCGACGCCCATATGGATGTGGGCGGCACGTGTGCGTTGTGAGAGGGTGCGGGCCAGGGCATGGATCCTTACACACACATCTAGTCATTGGGACTTGGAGAAAGCTCTGTTTACTTTAAAATGCTTATTGCAACTCCATGACCATTGAAAAAGGCCTCTAACCCAACCTATCGTAACTCTGAGCAATATGACAGTATTTACTTTACTCACTTTCTTTGGGGCTTGGCTCACTTTCCCCTGATGTGAAGCAATCTTCTTCAGACGTTCCTTCTTTGCATTTTCTTTTGCTTTCTTTGTGTCTGATACAGACTTCTGGTAAGAAAAATAGAATTAGGAATGATGTCAGCTTATAGCACTGCTATGCAGGGGCAGACAGCACACAGCGTCAAAATAACTCAGCATCAGCGCACTGATCAGTGTTACGTCCAAGCACGTTTGAAGTCATAGAATAAACGAACGAATCACCCTCCATTGCCGCGCAAGTCTCGCGTCTCGAGCGAACTTTGTACCCGCGTTGATCGGCTCCGCCTGATACGCTTGTATGGTTGAATACGAAATGAATCCATTTTGGGCGCCTAAGACGCAGCAATCAGAATACAATTGTGAACACCGAATATTGAGCCAGTTAAACAGATACAAGAGATGGCTAGGCACTAAACACAACCCTCAATGAAACTAAAAACAAAGGACAAAAACGGGACGCGAATTGGGAAAGTTATGCGAGAAAGTTGAATTGCAGTTGAATAGAACAAGTAAATCACATGCGACTGTTAATATGAATTATTATTCGCGCGTTAAACCTGTACGTCTTCGTCTTTCTTGTCTGCGCTTTTACGTGTCCAGAGGAAAATAAAGTTTGGCTTATGACGAGCGTGAAGCTCGGAACATTCCAAGCCATCACGAGATAGAGTGTGGACGTGCCCTCAGCTTTTCCTTACCTGCTGCGTACTTAATCTGCAACAAAGGTTATGGGCCCAGCACGCTTCCACTGCGCCTAGACACTACGGAATTATGGCATCGTCGAATGGGCCACTTAAATGTTCAATGTCTTGTGCAAATGTCACAAAGTGGAATCGTTCGAGGGATCCCGAACTTGAACTCAGTGCAACTGGAGTGTAAGGAATGTGCTATGGGAAAGCATACAAGAAGTCCCTTTAAGACATCGGATGATCGACCAGCGACTGGACTACTGGAACTGGTACATGTTGACATATGCGGGCCGTTTCCAGTAACTTCGCTTGGAGGGAGTCGCTACATGCTTGTGATCGTTGATGACTACAGCCGTCGAGTAGCAACACATTTTTTAAAGTATAAGGGTGAAGCTACAGAGTGTCTGATTGAGTATATTAATGAAGCTGAAGTTCAGACCGGGAGCATTTTGAAGAGGGTTAGAACAGACAACGGTTCCGAGTTCACAAATCGACAACTCGAAGTCTTCTTCAAGCAAAAGGGGATCGTCCACGAAAGGACTGTGCCATTCTCGCCAGCACAAAACGGAGTGGCGGAGAGAATAAATCGGACGCTTGTCGAGACAGGAAGAACGCTGCTGAAACAAGCTGAATTACCCCTGGAATTTTGGGCTGAAGCTATAAACACTGCAGCTTATATACGTAACAGATGTCCAAAAGAAGTTATCCGTGGGAAAATCCCAGAAGAAATTTACACGGGCAGAGTCCAATCTGTACGGTATTTTCGCATTTTCGGATGCCTGGCTTATGCTTGGATTCCCGATCGCTACCGAACGAAGCTGCAACCAAAGAGCAAGGAAGCAATTTTTCTGGGGTACTGTGAGAACACCAAAGGATATCGATTGTACGATCCACTCACAAAAAAGGTCTTCATTAGCAGAGACTTAAAGTTTCTTGAGGACCACAAGGGATCGACGTTGTTGGAGCAACAAGCCCGCACGGAATGCTACGATTCTGTCAGTTATGTCTCCATCAATACCTTTTATCCGGATGGAAACTCATTAGGATCAGAAGATGGTCAAGCAAGTAGCGGAAGCGGTGCATTCGAAACCGCAGACGACGTCTCAGATGGGGGTACGGCGGACGCATCCGAGTTGATGCCGTCCGCAGACGAAGTCGAGCACCAAGATGTACTTCGCAGGTCGGCGAGGATCAGAGCACAGCCTGATCGCCTGCAAGTGGATCCAAGTAAGAAAAGCTACTGTCAGAACGTGGAAATTCAGCAACACATCGTGGAGCCAACGACGTACGTCGGGGCAATGTCCTCCCCTCAACGGATTCAGTGGGAGAAGGCAATGAAAGAAGAGCTGTCCTCACATGACCAAATGGATACTTGGACACTTATCCCGAAAAAGACAGGAATGAAGGTAGTAAAATCGAAATGGGTTTACAGAGTCAAAAGAGGCGCAAGCGGAGAAATCGAAAAGTACAAGGCTCGTGTGGTTGCTGTAGGAAGCTCACAAGTACATGGAATCGATTATTTCGAAACGTTTTCTCCAGTCGTTAAGCTCAACAGTCTACGATTGCTTCTAGCAATTGCAAACGAAGAAAGAATGGTGATGCGCCAATTAGACGTCAAGACGGCATACCTTCACGGGAAACTAGAAGAGGAAGTCTATATGGAGCAGCCACCAGGTTTCTGTAGAAAGGAAGAACACGTATGCAAGCTAAACAAAGCGATATATGGCCTGAAGCAGTCTGGAAGGACGTGGTACAGAACACTCGATGCTATTCTACAAGAACAAGGATACAGACGTCTAGAGACTGACAGGTGTGTGTTCGTACTCCAAACCGGAAATGACAAAGTAATTCTAGGAGTTTACGTTGACGATATGTTGATGTTGGGAACCAGTCAACGAGCACTGAAGAATGCAATCGACGCTCTTGGGAAGAAAGTTGAGTTGAAGGACCTTGGAGAGCCAAAGTATATCCTAGGAATAGAAGTAAGCCAAGAGAAGGAAGGTCGAAGTATTTCTATCAGCCAGAAGAAATATCTAGGAGACATTCTTAAACGTTTCAACATGGACAACTGTAAGTCAGTTTCGACGCCAATGGAGCATGGTCATGTCAACGGAAATGAAGTTTCACGAGAAGAAGAGACCATAAGTCGAGATAATCTACCCTACCAGAGCCTCATAGGCAGTCTTATGTACCTCGTGCAACGAACTCGTCCTAATATTGCATTTGCTGTAAATTACTTAAGCCAGTTTAACAAAGATTTCACGATACAGCACTGGAAGATGGCTAAACGAGTCTTACGTTATTTACAAGGTACGCAAGATGCTGCAATCACATACACTGCTTGTCAAGAACCTATCATCGGATATTCAGATGCGAGCTGGAACGAGGGTAACTCAGGAAGATCAAGAAGTGCTTATGTTTTCACAATGTCCAAAGGAGCGATTAGCTGGAAGTCAGTGAAACAACCAACGGTAGCGCTTTCCACCAGCGAGGCAGAGTATGTCGCTCTAACCGAAGCCATGAAAGAAGGAAAGTGGCTAAAGACCTTTTTGGAGGAACTTGGTTTCGAAAGTTACGGTGCTGGGGCTATGACCATGAGATGTGACAATCAGTCGGCAATCAAGATGATTGAAAATCCGGTCCAACACCAACGGTCTAAACATATCAACATCAAATACCTGTACATTAGGAACCAGGTTGAGAACGGAGATTTTGTTGTGGAATATTTACCAACACAGGACATGATTGCAGATGGACTAACGAAACCAGTCCCAAGAGGGAAGAACTTGTTTTGTGCGAGTAGATGTGGTTTAAGCATACAGTAAGAACTATTTAACGCGAGTGGGAGTGTGTTAATATGAATTATTATTCGCGCGTTAAACCTGTACGTCTTCGTCTTTCTTGTCTGCGCTTTTACGTGTCCAGAGGAAAATAAAGTTTGGCTTATGACGAGCGTGAAGCTCGGAACATTCCAAGCCATCACGAGATAGAGTGTGGACGTGCCCTCAGCTTTTCCTTACCTGCTGCGTACTTAATCTGCAACAGCGACAAAGATCAAAAGTAGAAGCTGACTGGGAAAAAGGGGTCTGAAGCTGAAAAAAACTACGTTTCTTTCTCTTTTTTGTTTTTTCTGCCACTGACCCTCTCCCCTTCCCCAAATAACCAGGCAGGCTACCTTTAGGCTACTTGGTGGATGATACTCCTTGTCGCACTCAAAAATTGTCGGGATAGGCAGCTTTTTGTGCTTGAGCTTCAGTATTAAAGCTTCTTTCGATTCTGGAACGATGTGAGAACTCTGTTACATTACACATGTGCCTGGTAGACACGAGCGATATCATGCTTAGACAGCCATTGCAGGTCCAAGAACAGAAATTTTAGAACACATTACCTGCCAGATCCAGTATTTCGGCCTCGTAGAATTCTTCATCGCTACCTCCGCCTTTTTTCGAGCACCAGTAAACCATTCGACGGTTTCTGTCAAAATCTGTTTCGCTTTTTGGCCGGAAGTTTCTGATGAGAGGTACAGGCACAATAGCCGTGACAGTGTCCTGCACATAACTGACGTAAGCGTGCATTGCGCAAGGAACACGGGCAAAGCACTGTAACGCGGGTGAAGGTAGAATGGATGGTTTTGAACTGATTATTCAGCAATCCAAATCACACGTGCACAACAGCGAATTGAACCCCGCCATGAACCACAAGACGCTAGATCCTGAGGGGTACCATTGCCGCGTCACTCACTCTTCCAGGTGCTTCCGCGCAAAAATGTAGCTCCTACTTCTCATTGGCTGCTGTGTGGGACGCCTTGCATTCTAGTTGCCTCCGCGGGAAAAATGAAGCCATTATTTCAATTTCATCTGTTTTTGTTGTACTGTTTATTAATAGGCCTGTTCTTTCACACGAATGTTGCACGGACGATCTTTTTCGCGTTGTTGAAATACTGGGAACTTTTTGCCTGCTTTGTAGTTTGTTGGGTTTGTGTGTTGAAGGTTGAAGCCGTCATGGCTATAGAAGCCCGCTCATATTCGAAACGTTGAAAGTGTATCGGAAGCATGCGAAGCACTTTGTAATTTGTCAGGGGTACTGTGCATCACCGCTATGTTTCTCATGGGTCATCATGAGGGACCTGATATGAATTTGATGAAACAAATGGGGTTAAAGTCAACTCTTTTTCGAGAAGCAAATGAAATCATTATATGTATCTAGAATTACAGTTTTTTCTGTATTTATTTATTTCTGCTATTACGCAACAACGCCTTACGACATTACTGTGGCGGGGATACATACAAATAAAAGTAAGCAATAAGTACAGCAAAGAAAAACTGAAAAGCACACATGTATATAAAACAACACGTACTCAGGTCCCGAACAAATCAGCTCTATACATTCGTTGGGCTAAATTTTCCTGTGATGATCAATCTCGATGAGATGTACAATGGAGGTTCCAAGTAATTAGAGGAGGTTCCTTTGTCATACTAATTTTATTAGTAGTAACCTTATCTAAAAATTGCAAACGTAACTGTTGTTTCCTTGTCGACAAACTATCCCAACCTAATTTGGACTTTATCTCGCTTATACTAACATCCATGCAACTCATCTAGCCGCAATATTCTGAACCCTCTCTAGTTTCTGCATTTAAAACATTTCGGGCGGATCGCGTACTGTACATGCACAATCCAAAGTAGGGCAAAATCTGTATGCACCCCTTTTAACTCGAGTACTATGCCCGTTTAATATTATGAAAAACAAAGTGAAAACATCTTTCTTGCTTATTTGCCTTTTTTCATGCCAAATCAAATCCCATTTCAAATCCGGGTTTGTCAAATCCTCTGCAGAATCCAGAAATTTGAGGAATTTGATAGAAAACATGGCCAGGTGGTCAACTTAAGAGCATCCGGCTGCTATTCACTGAAAGTATATGTGCCAGGTTAGCCTGAGAGATGAATGACAGTTAGTTAGAGATGAATAAGTTTCAAATTTACAAATGTAACCAAACTAACGCAGACACTTGGGGTAGATGGTACGGTGTAAAAACAGCACAAAGAAAGAGAGAGATACACACCACGACGCCGAACGTCTAACCGATTTAATAAAAGGAAAAATATACATATACAACAATTATTGTCATTATCTGATTCTTCCCACAATTACAATTTTCTGGCATCTTCCACCAAACTGTACACTTTCCTACGCTTGGGAACCGGTCCTGCAGTAAAAATGTAAAGATATCAAGAAAATATGAGGAATATTTCAGATTTCGAAGAATACAAGTTGTAGTCCGGGTGCAATATGTCACGAGGAGCTTTTACAATTTCGCTGCAATACCACACTACTATATTGAAAACAATGATCATGTATGAACAAATTAATATAGTGCAAGAGAACTGATGTACTCTATAACATTTTTTTAGTTCGTATTCGAGTCTTGTATCGTCCTCGTCGTCTTCTGGGTTCTTCAAACTCAAGGGAGGGGGGATATGTTTATTGAGAAAAAAGAGGCAAGGAAAGGAATGCTACATGGGAATGATACATCTTTCAATAGCGTTGTGTCCAGCTAGACAAAAAGTCCAAGTGCAAATTGCCGAAAATCTGCCGGAGATCGGTATTTGGTTGGCACAAGTCGCTGCAACTTGGGCTGACGTCGTCATAATGTCACCTGCGAAGGCAGTTCGTAAACTGCGTTTTGCTCAAAGCAGAGGCCTAGTCCAAAAATATTTCTGGAGGAGTTCTATGGGGACTTTACATGGGTGAGGAGGATTTCATTATCATCTCTTCCAAATGCACTAACCAAAACTTACAATTTGGGAGGGGGGGGGGGGGGAAACCCCAAACCCCAAACAGCAGCTGCTGCTCGAAACAACAAAGCAACGATGCTAGTCTATGTCGTCCAATTCGATGTACACAAGTCCATTTCTATATTTTTTCTTCAGCTTGCAAAATTATTTTCAGACAAGGTGAAAACCAGCTTCATACATTGAGCCATAATGACACGGAGAGCATTACTTAAACGAGTAGGAATTTCCATTTCCTACTCGTTTGTAATGTGTATAACCTTTGACAATAACAGCTATCGAGCAGGTTGGTACGTATACATATCTATTCCAATAGCGGCAAAACGATGTTAAGACAGGCCACACACGACCAGCAGCAGCACTTTCAACCTTTGGATTTGATTTTTGCAATATACACACCTGCCAGATACAGTGTAAGGCACACTGGTGTTATAGAATAGAGCATCGCGTAGAGGGGTGCAGAAGCTGCATGGGATACCTCATAACCATGCTTGGTTGAGAATCTTATTAGATTTGGACCATACTTGGCCCATCATTGCTGGTGCCTCATGGGACGCTATCTAGCCAACTAATGCCCGACTAGAAAACAAGATTGGTTCTACAATGGCCCCAACGGCATTGCATACTGGTCCCCGTGTTTGTTAGGACGGTTTGTCACATACTGGCCCAAAGTTGGCGGTATTCAGTTGGCCCGAGTAAGGCCGATGTCAATCAAAGCTTGGCCGAACCCTCTTTTTCGCAAGCTCGGCCCAACTAGGCCGAACAACGTTTAGGTATAGGAATGTCGTTTTTCTCCATGGGAAGCACATTGTCCTGCTTACTGCTAACAGATTCGTTCATAAATTTGGTGCCCCGTGTGTTTCTTTTAAATACAGACAGGCAAGCTTTGTGCTGATGGCATGTATATAGTTTATTTATTTATTTACCCTCAGGGCTACAGCATTAAACAGGGGAGGGGCTTGAAACAAAGCAGGAACAATGTGGAATACAATAAAAAAAAAATAAAAAACAACAACAACACAACGAACCAAAAACACGAGCATAGATAGTATCACTGGTGGACAATCAGACTAGTATATGTAAAGCTTAAATAATCTTACGCTGCATTCACGTGGTCGTGAAGCAGTTTACTGAACTGTCTACCGTCAGTGATGGAGGTAAGGTGACCCGGGAGATGATTCCATTCCAGTGAGGTTTTAGGTAAAAATGAGTCAAAACACGTTTTAGTAGTGCAGGATGGGACACCAACTTTCTGGCGATGATCAAGCCTTGATGAGACGTATGATGGATGTGCAATTAAATGGAGTTTTAGCGTTTCGTTGTAGTAATATATCTTATGGAACAGACAGAGTCGAGCAAACTGGCGGCGAACAGTCAAGGAAGATAGGTTAAGGGCTGATTTCATCGCAGTGACACTGGCTGTACGACTATAATTTCCGAGAATAAACCGTGCTGCACGGTTCTGAACCATTTCCAGTTGGTGAATGAATGATTGTTGCCCTGGATCCCACACCGAAGCGGCATACTCTAATTTAGGAAGAATTAGCGTTCAGTAGAGTGTTAGCTTAGTTTCCCTTCAGTTGACGATTGAACCCCTGTATGCAAGAAGGGGATAAGTCGAAAAATCCCAAACCGAAAAAACTTCGAGTATTTGGTGAAGTAATTGCAGCCGGGTTACCTCGACTAATGCAATGGAAAATGTGTAACATATACGTTTTTTTTTGGGTCTGTGAGTTAGCAGAAATTGTCCGTGAGCATGATACATCATTTTCCAATGTAACACCGCATGCACACACCCTTATCGCGCAAATACAAGCAGCTTTCACAAGTCGTACTTTGATTGCTGAAGAACCAGGTAGGGTGAAGTCACCTGTGCGTTGCAGAGCAGTCTAGGTCGAGCGTATCGTGCTGCTAAACGAGCACAATCTTGAAAATATATCGTAGGTGACCAGCATAATATGACTTCTTCTTCTTCTTCTTCTTCTTCTTCGTCCCACTTATTAGCTTAGTGCCCTCACGTTTTTTTTTTCTTCTTTCTTTTCGATTACAACGCTCAGTATCACTGCCGACACAGTCGTGTTAGTTAGGAAGAACGTGTTTTAGGAAGAAGTGGAAGCCGCAGTGTTTAGGAAGTGGAAGTGTTTAGGAAGAAGTGGAAGCCGCAGTTCAATTTAAGCTATCATTTGTATGCGTGTGTAGAAAAGGGGCAAGACCTGGCTGCCCATCCTATTAACACACATACATTTCTCGTTTCTTACCCTCCTGTAACAGGTCAATAAATTGCAATACGGTCCTAAATTTTCTATGGCAGGTACATGTTGGTATGTGGACGTCATTGCAGCAAAAATACACGAAAGGGGATTGCATTACATGCATGGCTTGCTTATTGCATACAGAGGATCAATTACTTTATATATGGTTATCTCTAAATAAAAAACCCGAGACTGGGGGACAAAAAACGACAAGCTTGTCTGTGTTATGGATCTATACCACCAGCTCGCTTGCTACCTCTCTATCCTCTCGGTACTGTGTATATATTTTTGTCATTTTCTTTGGGGACTGTGTTGCACGATTTACCCTAAACATACCCGATCATCGTGATCATTTTGTGACCTTAGTATCAATAAAGAAGTATCCTTGATCGAAGACAATTTGTCGCCTTCTCTTATGTTTTTGTCATTTTTATCTGCCCCTCTTCCTTTCTACTTAATCTGCATATCAATATACTTTGGTTATGGACACTTCACTTTTTGTAACCAGTTGGAAGGAGAAGTGGTCACGAGATAAGGGTATTTCGAGGCTGTCGGGATCCGGGGCCCAAGAGCAGTGGCAATCATATAATGCCGAAAATCATGAGACCGAACTATCAGAAAGCTGGAAAGTCGGAAGACAGAACTATCGAAAAACCGAACAAAGAGGAGCCCTAAGATATGAAAAGCATTAAAAATTACAATTACTACATAAAGTGTACTTTCACTAAGTCGACGTTATATGTGAATTGCTGTAGCAAATGAATCATAAACAAAAGAAAGAAAGAAGAAAGGACAGAAATCACGGGACCTGCGGTGTTGGATATACGTATATAAACTCAATAAACTGCAAACTAAATTTTGAACATCTGTCAAAGAAATTCTAAAAAAATCTTGGGGGCGACACGTGATTCACATTTACCACCTGCACTTGTGTCTGTTTTCCCACGGTGGTGGTTCCCCGGAAAAACCCGTTCATGTCTTTGGAAGACTTGCTTTGTGCATGAGCTATGGTGCTTTTGCGCAGAAATAGGACAGCGTTATGTTTCTGATCCTTGTTGTTTAGTTTCGAAAGCGATTGCCCTATCTACAGGGATCTCAAACACGCGGCCTCTTGGCCACCAAAGAGAACGAAGCTACCCTCTCGAAATTTAAAGACGAATTAGGAGAACAGATTTTCAGGCATTGTTTTCAGCCTGGCCCCAGTACTGCTGCTGCGCTGTCCATGTTAGGTGGAATACACTGCATGCGAGCAGTTCTTGTGGCTCTCGAACCTCACAAAACTACGGACACGGCAACCTGGTATTCGCGTGCGGTATGGTACACTAGCACACCGTAGCTAATGCGAGGATTGAGTCGATCTTCTGTCCATCCTAATTTTTATACTATATCAAATAGTGACATTAAAACCCGGCTTTTGAAAGAACTCAGCCAAAAAGAAAAGCAAACTGTCAGTTCGAAAGAGAGGTAGTCGAAGTGGCTGAAATAAGAAGTGGCTCTTCCAGTTGTACTACTGAAGCTTCTATTTGTCTGATGGATAAGAAACTTGAATTTTTATTCAAATCATAGGCATTTTTTTCACTTGTGTCACCCCTTATCACTACGGTGGTTTCGTTTGCACATGCCTAAAAATGTCATTTTGAGGGTCTTGTCTGACATACTAGTACAGACTTCGACTACGGAGCTACGGCAGACAAGGACAGCAGGAAAAGATCACCACTATGTGTAAAGTTCCTTTTTAATCAGGTCGTCTCAAAACCCCCATCCCAACGTTCAACCTTCCTTTTCTCTTTTTCCAGAAATAAACCAGTTGATTATGGAGTGGTGTATTGTCCTTGTCTGCCGTAGCTCCATAGTCTAAGATATCATACCAACTAGCCCACTCTACATTGTTAATCAGTTTTATACTTGTAAAGTGCTGGACAAAAGTTTATGGAACATGCTCTGGCACACTCCTCCCTCCGAGTGACAAGCTGGCAGCGAATGGTATCGTACGGACTTGCATACAGGTGACTGGGCTACCTATACGCGCATGTCTAAGTTTGTACGGTCCCATTTGCTGTCACTCTGAGGAAGGAATGCGCCGGAGCGTGTTCTCTAACATTTGTCTAGCACTGTACTCGTTGTTTTGACATGGTGGGATAGCAGTGCACCTGCGCACATGACTGCGTCGGGTTTCTTATCATTATAGTTTAGTTGTAAGCAGCTCTGACCCTCCATTGTCCCGTCTGTATGCTCTTGTTCCCTTTTGCAGTTATGTACCAACTGGCCCAAATTTCTGCACTTCTCATTAAACACAACATAGCAAACCCGAAGCCATAACCCACTGTGAATATGCCAGCTAGCT
Source organism: Ornithodoros turicata (assembly GCF_037126465.1). Taxonomy (NCBI): domain Eukaryota; kingdom Metazoa; phylum Arthropoda; class Arachnida; order Ixodida; family Argasidae; genus Ornithodoros; species Ornithodoros turicata. Next base: position 663,887 of record NW_026999389.1, read on the forward strand.
CTTTCTCTTTGATTTTCTATACTTATTTTTCCAACTGTGAACTAAGGCAGCAATACAGTAAGTAAATGGATAATTTGGAGTGCTACTGAACATTCTCCTAAGCCTTTCTGAAGGTCGAATAGTTTTTCATACTATCAGCACTCTATTTGGAAGGCCGCCCATTTATTGGCGTTAGCCTTAAGCCCATTAATTTTTGGTGTTACCCACTATTCGGCTCCACAATAACTATGTCGGTCCTGTTTTTGTGTACAATGTTATGTATGATATGCCAAAGTTTTATGGTAACTACAATCGTTTCTTTTCCTTGTGGCCCTGCATGATGTGGTCTAAAGTCAATATGCCCTGTGGCTCCAATGGCGTTCTTAGGACCCAAATATACAGTCTAGGTAAAGTTTTGTCCTCAGTGCCACGGGGGTTCAATGATATAGACTGGCACACAATTATGTCAAGTACACCCAAAGACCTTTTTTCAAATTCTCGTATTATTGGACTACACAAAAAGAACTACCTTTACAGTACGGAGAGAAAGGGGGAAAATGGAGGCGTCCAGTACATTCTCCACCTCACTTTTGTTGAGAAACGGTGATAGCTTTTGCAAAAGACATAGAACAGACATAGTACAGGTCTCTCGCAACAACTTCGACATTTTCTGCTTCATATTTTCTGTGCGAATGAATAACAGGAGTTATAGTCGGTTCCACATACTGTTCACCTTAGCAATATGTTCTGTGATGCATACTTTGACCATCCAAAAAGTGGCAGAACATGACTCCTTCAACTCTAAATATTACTATCATCAAAAATACAGTGCTTAGTGAAATGTATGGCATTTGCAACTGCAATGATTGTTTTCTATCAGCACTGTTGTAGCCATCATGCTTGAGTTATGGTTAGTTCAGTGATCTTCTATCACTGTCAGGGTTTCTTCTATCTGCAGAACGCTAGCCATTGTGGCAGACATATGGTGGCCCTGATAAGGGCCGTTTGTTTACTTTGTCCAGGTCTGCTTCTTCTTCTCCAGTGCACCATGAAGCTACTGAAGAATTCCTTAGCATGTCCACAGTCCATCTTCTAGTGTCTATAGTTCCCTACGGGAGCACGCTGTTGGCATAAGACAATCCGTGGGGTGGGGCATTGTCATGCAGCTGGTGCCTGTGGGATGCCCTGGACAGCATTCAGGCATGAATGCAAAAGGCCAATCCTGTGGGAGTGGCGCACTTGATTACAGTGTGCCACCAGAGGCCTTCTGTTGGGTCAGCTCTGTTTGAAGAACTTGAACTGAAAGTAAAACATAATTGTGAGTAGTGTGAAATTACTGAGAATTATAAGTAAAGCATGTCAGTTACGAATCCGTCAGCTCAGCACGAGAACAATTGGGTGCCTGCTTTGGTTGGCCTAGTGAGGAGTAGCATAAGCAGGGGTATGCAAATTCGTCAATAGAATCCCAATATTTCTCTCTATCCCATACCCAATTCATATATGGCATCTGACAGTCCTGGCCTTTTTGGTCAGCTACAGGGGTTCCACCTTGAAACAATAGAAAGAAATGCATTTAGGCAACAAAAAGCTTCAAGATTGCAGCTTTTAACATGCTGGATAGCATTTCACTCTCCGTAATTATCATTTGCAAGCCTTAGGTTTTGGCAATGTCATTTATAAAATCCTCTATAATTTTTGAAAATTAAACCATCTGATCACTCACTGTGGCATTTCTAAGCTATCAAAGGCCACATGAGAAAAGAAGAATATTGTTTGATTGTTCAAATCGGATCGGGGCTTAAAACCTGAGGGGTATCATTCGTAACTGCTGCTTGACCGCAGGGATTTGAGCCCTAAATTCTAACTGTATCACACGTTAAATCACTCACTGAGGCTTGTATAAGCTATCGAAGCTGCACGAGAACAGGAAAACATCGTTCGGTTGCTGTAATTTGGTTGAAGCTTAAAACCTGAGGGGTATCATTCGTAACTGCTGCTTGACTGCAGTGTTTTGAGCCCTAAATTCCAACTGTATCACACGTTAAATCACTTACTGATGCTTCTATAAGCTATCGAAAGCTGCACGAGAACAGGAAAACGTCGTTCGGTTGTTGTAACTTGATCGGAGCTTAAAACCTGAGGGGTATCATTCGTAACTGCTGCTTGACCGCAGGGTTTTGAGCCCTAAATTCCAACTGTATCACACGTTAAATCACTTACTGATGCTTCTATTGTATAAGCTATCGAAGCTGCACGAGAACAGGAAAACGTCGTTCGGTTGCTGTAATTTGGTCGAAGCTTAAAACCTGAGGGGTATCATTCGTAACTGCTGCTTGACTGCAGTGTTTTGAGCCCTAAATTCCAACTGTATCACACGTTAAATCACTTACTGATGCTTCTATTGTATAAGCTATCGAAGCTGCACGAGAACAGGAAAACGTCGTTCGGTTGCTGTAATTTGGTCGAAGCTTAAAACCTGAGGGGTATCATTCGTAACCGCTGCTTGACTGCAGTGTTTTGAGCCCTAAATTCCAACTGTATCACACGTTAAATCACTTACTGATGCTTCTATAAGCTATCGAAAGCTGCACGAGAACAGGAAAACGCCGTTCGGTTGTTGTGTCTTGATCGGAGCTTAAAACCTGAGGGGTATCATTCGTAACTGCTGCTTGACTGCAGGGTTTTGAGCCCTAAATTCTAACTGTATCACACGTTACGTCACTTACTGGGGCTTGTATAAGCTATCGAAAGCTGCACAAGAACAGGAAAACGTCGTTCTGTTGTTGTAACTTGATCTGAGCTTAAAACCTGAGGGGTATAATTCGTAACTGCTGCTTGACCGCGGAGTTTTGAGCCCTAAATTCTAACTGTATCACACGTTAAATCATCACTGAGGCTATTTATAAGCTATCGAAGACTATATGAGAACAGATAAACTTTTTTGGTTGTCCAAATTTGATCGTCGCATCATTCAGCACTGTTGCCTGCAAATCTATCGAAATTGAACTTATTTAACTGATTTCACCACAGCTGAAACAGGTCGCGAATGTTTCACTAAAAATTCGGGAGTACAAACACCAAGGAACTAAAATTACTTACCTCCATGTGGTAATTAGCATGAAACAAGAAGCACAACACACACACACACGTCAACCCATGACAGCGTGAAACTGACGACTGAGAACAATCGATGTCTTCATGCGCTGACCAGGGCACTACATTCATAGCCACCGCCGCCGAGGCTTACGAACACAACGAATGATACCCCTCAGGATCTAGCGCCTCCCCCATGAACCATGCGACAGGAACAGGGTTACCAGACGCCCAAGCCGTAGGCCGCCAAGTGAGGGCCAGAAAGTAGACAAAAATAGCAAAGTCGGATAATTTGAACATAGCCAAAATAGCCAAACACCTTACGGTCAATTTATTGGTGTATTTATATTAGGTGCGGTCACAAGTCTGTCTTACATGCCTTGCAGAATGCAGAGCTCGATGCTGATAAGGCGACAAGGCATCCTGCAGGAATATCGAGAGACGCCCGTGTAGCGAAGGCAAAATTGGCTGCAGGTCTCAAAAGCCCATACGTAACATAGCAAACACAGCACTGACACATTTCTTCATCGGAGCGGCCCCCAGTTAGATATTAGGAAGATATCGAACAAGAAACGGGTGACCGGCTATACTGTTCCCCAAAAACACCCAATGTCCGATGAATGTACGTTTTTGGTCCATATGACCATGTACAAAATCGAATATCCATTGTACGTGCCACGGATGCGCACATCTCAACATCCGTGACAGGTCCGTCGCGGATGTCCGTGGAAAATCGTATGTGGACCTTCGATATGTGAGCGAAAAATAGATCCCTATACTTTCGCGAAAGTCACGACCAAACGAGACCAAATTACACTTCTTAAGCTTGCTTCAGGTTTTCAAAGTTCGAAAGACCGCGCTTTTGTCAAAGGATTCGCCGCACGTTCAGGTACATCTTCATATAAAAAGGGCACTGAGGAGAAAAAAAAAGTGAGCAAACCACACGCCGATACACACAAAGTGTGTATGTGTTCCTTCGTCCTGCTAGATTCGGCGTGGAAGCCGGCTGACTGCTTGTCATCTGGCCACCTGTCATCATCATCATCACCATCATCGTTTGTGCGTCTTCGGCGGGAAAGTGCATGGGAAAGTGGCGTTCGTCATAGTGTTATTTCATTTGAAGTGAATTTTTTGTGTGTCTGGCCAAAGTTCGTCGGTGTAGGATGGACACAGAAGGTATGCACGTTTCTATAATCTACTTTGAGTGATCAGCGGCGTTATTGCATTCTAGTGATGCGTTTGTAAGTGTGTAATAGTTAGTGTCAGTTACCGGTTGTCCATGATCCGTTGTGAACGCATGCAAGATGCCGAAGCGTAAGAAATCGACATTTTACTATCGGTTAAATCGGCGTGTTGTTGATACGTTGACCACATTTGGTGATGAAGATGTCCAGCGTATCAAGGGCGATGAAATTTTCCACTGTACGTCTTCCAATGGTCAGGACGCACATGAAGGGCGAAGTGCGGTTGAAAGTGCCGAAGAAAATAATGATACCCTTCACGAGTTCGTTGAACATGCCCACAGCCATGACTGGGGTGGAGTGCCGAGCGAAAAATCGAGCGATACTGGTCATGTTTCTGCTTCAGGCGCACCAACAAATGACAAAAGCTTCCGCAATATCACAGAGGCTAGCATCGAAACTGCCGGCGCGCCGCAGTTTGAAGATACCGATGAAGTACAGGCTGTTGCAGACAAACTGAGAGTGTGGGCAATCAATTCAGGGAATAGCCATGACAGTATAACCAAACTGCTGTCAATTTTACGTGGTCATTCATGCCTTGCCGCTCTTCCCGGCTGTGCTAGAACCCTCTTGCAAACGCCAAGGGCACCTCAGGGCATTACTGACATGTGCGAGGGAAAATACTGCCATTTTGGACTTGTTAATGGCCTTCGTCACGTGCTTGACCCTGTTGCAGAATTGCCTGATGTCATCACCATTAATATCAACGTGGATGGCCTACCCCTCACCAAGAGCACTAGAAGTCAGTTTTGGCCGATATTGTGTAAAGTGGCTAACTACAGAAACACTGAGCCATTTCCTGCAGGTGTGTATTACGGTCAGGCCAAGGCTCTGTCAGCAAATACCTTCCTGGAGCCCTTTGTAATGGAACTGGAGGATGCACTGCAGAACGGAGTCACCATCAAACACAAACAAATTGCACTTGCAGTGGGTGCTATAATTTGTGATGCACCAGCAAAGTCGTACATCCTGAACATAAAAGGCCATTGTGGCCATTTCAGCTGCACGAAATGTGTGACCCGTGGAGAGTACAACACTCGAAGGATGTCTTTCCCTGAGCTGACTGCTCCTCTGCGCACTGATTTCAGCTTTCGTAGCCATGATCAAAGTGAGCACCACACAGGTGAAACAGTCCTGGAGCGCCTTCCAATTGACCTCGTGAAGCAGGTACCCCTTGAGGACATGCATGTTGTATGTGTTGGAGTCGTCCACAAATTGCTTCTTCTGTGGTTTAAAGGTTCTAGGAAGTACAGGGTAGGAGTAAACACAAAAGGGGAGATCACAATTGAACTGGTCAAGCTTCAGCCCTACATCACCAGTGACTTCAGTCGAAAACCCCGCAGCGTTCTAGACCTTGAAAGGTGGAAAGCAACAGAATTCAGATTGTTTGTGCTGTACGTGGGCCCAGTTGCGCTACACGGAAGAATTCCCCCGGACATGTACTCTAATTTCATGGTGCTGCATTGTGCAATCACTATCCTGGCCAGTCCACTCCACTGCACGCTCTACATAGACTATGCAGAGAAACTACTGCGGCATTTTGTGGCCACGTACTAACTTTTGTATGGTACCCACCTGGTGTCACACAACATCCATGCACTAATACACCTGGCAGAAGACGTACGCACCCACGGGCCACTGGATTCATGGAGCGCATTTCCTTTTGAAAATCACATGAGGAAATTGAAGAAGTCTCAGCGAAAACCAGGAATGCCCCTCGAACAGCTGCACAATCGAATGGCCGAGAAGAGAGCAATCCCATTGCCGCTTCATGTCCCTTCCACTGAGCCCTCCTTTTCACTGCAGCACAACAATGGACCACTTCCTGCTGGGTCCACTGGCCCACAGTATAAGAAGATAACAATCCCTGACAAGTTTACTTTGAGGAAGAACAAAAGGGACAGCACTTGTATCATGGAAGATGGCAGCATAGTCGTAGTGTACAACATTGCCTTTTGCACACATAGTCATGAGCCCTGCATAATCGGGAGGAAATTTCTGAAGACAAGAAATTTGTACTCGCAGCCGTGCAGCTCTTCTATGTTGGGCATATACTTAGCCACTCATCTTTCAAGCTTGTCTTGCTGGCCGTTAACGTCTGTAGTGAAGAAGTGCTTACGACTGCCACATCGCAATGGCTGGGCAGTTTTCCCTTTGGTTCACTGTGCTTGAGGAGAACTTGTGTGTGCATTAATTCCTTCTGATGCTACAACCACCGCTGCTGTTTCCTACATTATATCTCCAAGTAATTTCGTCTATTTGCAATCATTTTTCCAGGAGACAGGGACTTTGTGATTATGAAATTTGGTGATGACACTGTCGACATTGCGCACAGAAATTGGGAGAATGACGGTATGTGTGCATGGCCACCAGTGAAAGATGCTCGCCGAATACGGGAGCTCGTCATCTCAGGAACAATGCCAGGGCCCGGTTGGAAGTGGTTTCCGTGTGTGGCTGTTGGATGGTTCAGTAAGTTCCTTTTTCAGTGGCAATGTTAGCTTACTCTATTTGGTTAAACAGCTTCTTGTTATATCAATGTAGGAACGTATGAGGATGCCAGAAAAATGCTGCCCCGTGCTGAAGACACATCAGACCTGGCCAGCGAGATCGAGCTTGGCAGGGGAAAACGAAAGCGAAGGAGGAGGAGAATTAGCAGTGATTCGGATGTCGAATCATCACGCCAGGTGTCAGATATGTCAGACGTTGAGAGTGTTGCGCATGCCCCAACTCCCCGGTTGCCGACACCTCCTTTGGTGATACCCGGCAGAGGTATACATGTGCTAGGAGATTTTCTGCATGTCAGGTGTTCATTAATTGACCGCAACTGTGATACTTATTGTTGGCAACACTGTACTGTTGTTGGTGTGTTCAAATTGCGAGCATGACCCCACATTTTATGGAGTTGCATTTGTTATTATACGGATACTGTTTCGGAACATTAGTGGAGCTAGGCTTCTAAGCTCCTGCTTACGTTCACCACCCGCCAAGGCGCGGCCACAAAATGTATGTTTGCTCAATGTTCTCTTTTTACTGATATAGCCTTCATTAGGCATGTGCTTTAAAGTTAATGTGCAAAAATCTTACGTTCCATTTTAAATTTTTCAAGTTCAGTTAGCAATACTAGCTTAATTAACCGCCGACAACCATGCAAGCTACAAGTAGGTGGCAAAAGCCTTCACATGTGTTGTCACATGTTTCAAGTATCTATTTTGTGTTGCTTGTGTTAAAGATATTGTGCACAGTCTCCTGTGCAATGTCATATACATGCTATGCTTCAGCAACTGCACTCAGTACATTGGTCTTCTGCCTTGCTGTGTTGCTGTGCTTTCTGCTCTTTTTTTTTTCTTTTTTAAATCATTCCTCTGACTACAAATTGGGAGCTTGAGACCACCGATATCATAATTACTGTGGCGATGTATCTATACAGTAAGCAGTAATTTCAAATCATGAAGTGTGCAGTGGTGAGTCAAGTTTGGTGGAGATACCTTCTTCTGAGATGCCTGACTATTAAAATTTTAATTTTCTGGTGCAGGGGACCTGAGAAGAACGACATCACAGAGAAGTAACAAGGAAGGACCACGTCGCAGAGCAGCTGAAGCTTTGGAAACGAGGCCATCAAGTGCTACTTATTCTCTTGGCCTGTCACAGAGTGGTATGTAGGTGGGATATTATTATTGTTGGGGTGGGATTATGTAGGTTGGCCTTATATGCGACAAAATAGGTGCCTGTGGGTGCCACAACTAATTAACTAGAGGGCCCAATACAAATTGCATGCTTCACACAGGAATCATCCTATGAATAGCCAGAGCTTTCAGCTCTGGCCAGTCAGTCCTCTTCAGTTTTCGTTCTGCCGCACTGTAACGAAGTTAACTTAGTGAAACTAAAACCATGAGTGCCTTGCCCTGTCCAAGCCTTATTCTGAGCATGCTTAAAATTCCCAGTGTTGAAGCATATAAAGGGAAAAACACCCTTTTGATTTATGCACAGACCCTGAAATTTTGGGGTTAAACCTGATGTTTTTTTTCGAATTTGCACCCCCAAATCCAGGTTCACCTATTTAATGTGAAACCCAATTTCTACCAAAATGCACCTAAGCTTGGCACCTCACGGCAGTGACAGACTAATTTTTCGTGAAATACGCAGTAGACCTCTACTTCTGATACTCATGACATCGGATAAATGGTACAATGATAGTTTATTCTATAATCCAGAAAAAAAATATGTCCCCGAAACTTCAGGGTCTATTTATGCTCCAATGCTTCTTTCTTCTCTCTATTTGTACTATACTAGTGTACTCAAGTCCTAGCACTATGAACTTTAAAAGTTACAAAATTGTAATATTCTTTTAGGCTCTTCATCTCCCGCATCAGATAGGCTGGCAGGCTCTACTCTCAGCAGCTCATGGGATCCCAGTGTCTCCATTCCAAGGCGAAGTAGGCCATTGAGTAAGTGTTAACCAACTATGTTATACTAACCATCGTTCGGTTGATAGTGTGTCTGTGCTGGCCGCAAATGTGATTTTTTATTAATTCATTTTATAATATGATAGCTCTACACCAGTAGTTCTGAACGGGGGGTTCTGTGAGCCTTGTGATGAAGCCATGATACTCATGATTGCATGGGTCTGGGTTCATCAGGCAACATACTTTTTCTACAACATACTATGATAAATGTTCTTTTGAAGTTAACAGAAACCCAGATACTAATCACACGGAGTATATCTCTTTACAAAGTAAGCATTTAGGTACAAACTATGATAAATGTGCTTTTGCCAGCTTAATAACCAATGCACCGCTTCTGTGCTTCTCTCCCTTGTTTTGTGTATTTTGAAGCCTCTGTCTGCCATAGCAACTTTGAATGTACTAATTGTGAACAGTGGCATCTGTTTATGAAATTACTGCATCTCGCCACATTGGAACACATATTTGAATTTTTGCGCTGTTAAACAAAAAAGTTCCCATTCCCATGTATAGTGCAGTACATCTTTGCGGCCGGTCGCCGTTGTTTCCGTGTTTATGGTCCTCCCGGGATTTCAAAACTGTCATACGATTATTTAATTTCTAATAGACTATATGCATAAATCCTACAGCCAGCGCGACATGGTGTGTCCTGGAGGGCCCGTTTGTTCCACGGCACTTCCTTCTCTCCCTCCTTCTCGGCAGAATCAAGCCCGGAGAGAAAAAGAGAGAAGGAAGGTGCCAGGGGAACAAACGGGCTCCCAAGGTACACCGCGTCACACTGGCCTCTAGGATTCCACATATCGTCTATTGCGTTGTTGAGGTCAGCATTCTTCTGCAATGTTGAGGGTTGTGTACAGTTGTGAAGGGTTGGTATGTCGTCATTGTCGACGTACTCTTTCAGCCTGGCAGTACAACCCGGATGTTTCACGTGCTCTACTGGCTCCCTGGCGTTCTAACTATTGTACTGTTTGTACCGTGACTGTACTACCGTACTCCCCTACATCCCGCGGGTTACGCATTTAAATGTTTCCACGTAGATACCCCCAGAACCAAAGGCAACCGAATGCCCTGGAACATGAATGCACTGCACGTGAAGCCTATGATATGACAAACGTGATCGGGCGGTGCGGCGTGAGTGAATCAGCTTCGTGAGCCAGTGTCATGCGAATTGAGCTTATGCAAGTGCGGTTTGGGGACCTATCTTGTCTATTTTTCTTAATTTATTTACTTTCGTTCACATTTTCTGGCTCGAAAGTGGGGGTGCGTGGATACACGAGAGCGTGGCATATGGTGTGGAACCGCGAAACCCAGATTTCAGACAAGTATATCACAAGCAGCACTTTATGGGAGACATGGGTAGACTGGAGTAGTACTTTCTGATCTTTTGTGAAGAAAAGTTGATGATCACTTTCCAATCACAGGATTTCTAGACTTCAATTCGTGAGGCTAAATTACCTGCAATTTAGAATTTGTCACATTTGCATGAACAACAAATAAGTTGTCCAAAGTCCAACACTGTTTGCTGTGCAATCTTCCAGCAAATTTTCTTGTTCCCTATGCATTCCAACCTTTAACACTTTTTGTGCGCAAAGATGCGGAAACATCTGCTCCAGCGGACGTTCAACCTTCCAGAGGTTCGAGCTCCAGGAATTATTCAGAGGGGATCCTTGGAGGAACACAAAGTGAGTGTTTGTACTTCATTGCCCAAGCAGTACTTGCAAATGCAAAACACTTTTCGCAGCGGTTCATGCAATGTCCCAGCGATTGGATCAGCAGCCACCCCAACCTCGACAACTTCTGTCAAGACAGAGGTCAATGTCAAGTGTGGAAGATTCAAAGTATGCACGAGGTGGGCAGCAGCTTATACTCTATTTTCCAATGAATAGTGTATGCTCCATAGGTAGGGTTTAACTTTTTTGGGTTAAACCCAAATACACCCACTGTTTATTCCCAAACGATAGTTGTAAAGTTGTGGTTTAACTCGAATCTACTCGAAACGCCAACTCTATAAGCTTGCTTCTGTGTCGTATGTAACGGAAATCATCAAAAATTTTGAAATAAAATAGCAAAAATGACGAAGCAGGAGAAATCCTAACAGATCCTCTTGAGAGCTGCTCAATAGTCATGAGAATATAATCCAGATAAGCCCGAATTTCCCCGATTTTCGCTCACGTTGTGTCAAATCACAACAAATATAGCCCGAACACACCCGAATTTTAAACTGAAAATATCACTCGATATTTACCCCCCGAATTTGGCAAAAAATATAACCCGAAAAAGTCAGGCCCTAGTTAAGATGTAGCACACTATGTCTTGCTTGTGCCACTTGTAGGCGACATTCCATCCAATGAAGCCACAACCATTACTGTACAAGAACTTCACATTGACTGTAGTAACTTAAAAAAAAAAGAACAAAGGTGCAAAAAAATAGTGAGCTATGATTGCTGGTTACAACCTTAATTCAAGACTTTGGGAACCTGCTGGGACCTGTCAGTTGTTTCGCTGTTGTTCGGATTTCGTTGTAGCGAGGTTTGACTGTATTTTCATTTTCCTTCCGATTACAGATTTTGAACAGATCATCAGGCTCCTTCACACGATCAGGCTCAACCAAGAAGAACACGGTGAGCAGCTGCATTTGATCATGTCGGAAATGACAACTCGGGTGCATGAAGAGCTGGATGATGACTTCCTCCAAAGGCCATTCGAGGACCTCGATGAATTTTTGTTCTTTGACAATGAACTGAAAACATCGGCTGACAGAAGAGAGAAACTGGTATGTTCGTTCTCCGATACATTCTGAAATTGGGCTTGGCATTTTTATATGGCTAACTGATCCACATATGCTTTTTTGCATATCTCTGTGGTCTTGCTGCCAATTTACCTGTCTTTTTTTTCCATATTTAGTCATGCAGGGGCCATGTCCTTTGTACTTCCACCTCAAAATGTAGAACAAAAAGGTTCTCTCCATTCACCAAGTTCTGCCAGGTGTGGCAGGAATGGCAGATGTCTGCGCCACCTGATTTAATAATATTCTGGGCTTTCCATACAGCAAATGGGCAGCTGGATCAAAATTTGCCATCAGCAAAGATTGCACCAGTATGCTTCTGTGGTGTGAGACGTCTGCTGTCGCCACGTCCTAATCTCTTTCGTGCAAGGTGTATTTTCACCCGTATTTTCCGCAAGCCTAGGATTCCACACGAGTTATTCGACAGAGAGATTTTCTGTGGAATTGCTAAACTTTTGGGAATGTTGATTGGAATTTACCAACATCCTCTGCACTGGGTCATTTTCATGTAGGAAAAAAATAATTTTCAGTAACGTGTTCAGAATAGTAGAGAACTACGATGCCCTCTTCATGGATTGATTAGATTTTCGAACATTTTTGGAATCCAGTTGCAATAGCTGGGTCATTCCACGCCAAACGTCCGAGTGACAAATTTGACCATCGCAGATTTTGCTTTAAAAAATCAGGTGGTGTTGTTATGATAAGAAAACATCACTGATGAAGTTTCAACTCGTTAAAAAAATTTCCGTCTTGAACTTTGAATTTGAAATTTACGAAATTGCGCAAAACCGCACCTTCGAAAACCTAATCGCGCTGCGTAATGGATAATGAAACTGCGCGCATTTTTAGACTGGATGGAAGCTGAAACGATAATACTTACACCTGAGAACTCAAAATGCACTCTGGACATGTTTCGTGCAATTTTAATGGCATGCGAAACAGTGCCAAAATTGCAAACTGTGCCATTTTATTGCACGCACATACTGAACACAAGAACGCTGGGAATACTTCATCGGCAAGATACTGTAGGGCTGTACAAGATTAAAAATTGCCGTCCAGAAAAGAGGAGAATAAGTTGGTGAAAAAAATATGTTAAGTTGTCATTTTTTCGCAAAAACGGTAAGCTTTGCTTGAAATATCAAAAATGGTGGGCCGCAGAAAAATATGAGGGAAGCTCACAGAGATAGTATCAGGTGCGTTGAACAAGCTGATAAAGTTTCAAAAAGGTATTGTTTTTTGTTTCTAGAAAAATAATTTTTGAAGGTTGGCACGTGGAGCGGCCTGTGCGGCCGAACAAACGTCACAGAGAGCTCCAGCGCCGCAGAGGATCGACGGCGCATCATTATTTCAGTCGTCCGGTACAGGTCCTCGTAGTGCCGGGAACCGTTTCTTCTTAGAATACAACGTCAGTCCAACATTGATTGTGTGCTTATCAATTGGTTCAAAGCTGTGATAGCGGCGTGTGCCTGGAATCGACGACGCGTTTTGATACCGGTGCTGTAGGAATTCACTTGCTTTCCGAACATCAAGACCCGAAACCCAGATAAGAGTGATATTTTTGAGCGTCTCTTGTGCCCAGCGGAACAGCTGTACTGGAGTCAAAATCTGCTCCGTGAATGGTCGTTGAATGCTTGCCTTTGCAGCTAATCGCTTCAGGGTGCCCCCAATGCCATCGCATGGCCCTTTGCCGTGCGATTTATCAAAGAACTGCCATGTCGTGTCAATCCCGAAGTCGTCAGGATGGTGGCAGAGATTAACGAAGTTTTTTTTTTGTATTGAGAGCTTGCCCCATCGTAAAAATAGTGAGTCTTGGTTACACCCGGGATAGCACATTATGATCTCCATTATGAGACTTTTCTGAAAAGCGTACACCGTTGCGTTGTCGTGTGTGAGATGATCTGAAATGATGGAGTAGGACTTCACGTGGAGAGAGCCGTCGACCTCGCCTTGCTCGCGATAGTAGATGCATGCCGGATGAACAGTTGCTTGAGAGCTGTCCCACCGGAAACTTTGCGCACTTTCGTGTAGCAGACGACTGAACTGTTGATGCGCCGTCGATCGGCTGCATCGCCGGAGCTCTCCGTGACGTTCGTTCGGCGGCTCAGGCCGCTCCACATGCCAACCTTCAAAAATTATTTTTTCGGAAACAAAAAATAATAGCTTTTTGAAACTTTCAGACCGCTCAATGCACCTGATACTATCTCAGTAAGCTTCCCTCATATTTTTCCGCGGCCCACCATTTTCGATATTTCGAGGCAAACTTGCCGTTTTTCTGAAAAAATGACAATTTAACATATTTTTTTTCGCCAACTTATCCTCCGTTTTTCTGGACGGCAAATTTTTAATGTTGTACTTCCCCACAATATCTTGCCTGTAAATTATTTCCAACGCTCTTGTGTTCAGCATGTGCGTGAAATAAAATGGCAAAGTTTGCAATTTTGGCAGTGTTTTGCATGCCATTGAAATTGCACGGAACGTGTCCACAGTGCGTTTTGGGACTTCCGGTGCTAGCATCATTATCTCAGCTGCTATCCCGTCCAAAAATATGCCCGATTTCATTCTCCATTACGCAGCGCGATTAGTTTTTTGAAGGTGCGGTTCTGCACAATTCCGTAAATTTCATGTTCAAATTTCAAGGCGAAAATTTTTTTAACGCGCAGAAAGTTTATCAGTAATGTTTTCTTATCACAACAACACCGCCTGATTTTTTAAAACAATATCTGCGATGGTCAAATTTTTCACTCGGACGTCTGGCGTGAAATGACCCAGCTCCTTTTCTTAATCGGGCTCTAGTCTGCAACTGCAACCACTGCAGGAAGTCCACTTTACACAAGCTTTTTTAGTGTCTCATTGTTTCATTGATACATTTTGTGCATGGGTTTACATGCAGTCTTTTTTTTTCTCTCTCTCTCCTTTTTTTTCTTTTTTTGCATGGCATGAAAAGTTGTGATTTCAGGACGAGGTATGCCATTAATAATGATGGGGATAAAAATCTCAAAGGTCTGTAGTTTTGTGCTTTGGCATTATACTATCATAAAATTACAGTTAGTATTTGTCGGGTGATTCACAGACTCAAGTAGCCTATCAAATGAGCTTCCCGAGCTCCCCCGGTTTAGCACCGAATTTTTTATCCATGTCGCTTATTTTAGTTTGAAATATTCGTTTAACTTAGCATCAGTCTTTGCCGACATTTCAAAATTCAAAGAAATGGCCATCAGAATGCAACTTTTACCACTGTTCTATTTTTGGAAGGAAGTGAAACATGTATTAGCTCAACCATCCTGCAGTGTTTGTACACTCCTAGTTTTCAGATGTTAGTTTCATAGTCCTTCTATTCATTGAACATCTCCTTTCAGAGAGCCTTTTTCTGCAAATTTGGGGGCCGACACGCAAAGGAGAAGACTGTTGTAGCCCTGCAGCATTTGATGGGTGACACAGTTGCCGAGCAATTTAGTTGGTACGGGAAAAAAGGGAAGATGAAGTTCTATGAACTTAACAGTTGTGATATCCTGCTGAGTACGTATTATTTTACTATTTGCAGGTCTTATGTTCAGAATAAAAATGTATATATGCATGCTATATTAGTGCAGAAATTGGACATTTTGTGAAAAGACCAGAATTTTGGAGACAGCCTTTAGTTGCCATTTTCACATTGCTATTGCAACACATATGTCATTAGGGGACGCTAGGCAGGAAACAAATTTTTCCCATCAATGGAAGTGATCACCTTTTTCTTTGAACTCTCCGAAATTCAATTTTGAAAAATCTACAGAGCTTTCAGCAAAAATAGTAGACAAGTAGGCTGTTGCACCACTCTGTTCAGTAAAAAAAGTTTTGTCATGTTTTGTGCACTACCTCAGTGCTATTTAAAAATTTTAGTTCATGCTGAGTGTAAGTTTCTTTCTTCAGGTGAGGCCATTCCGGAGGCAGACTTTTACTACTCGTGGTTAGTGATTCCATGCATCAGGTGTCAACCGGAGCTATGAATGTATCTGTCCTTACCAGTTCTAATTATACCTTGTCATCCAGTTGCTACATTCCTTATTGCCAATAATAATTCAGGGTTTAGGTCGCGAGACAACTACGATCTTGAACGATGCCACAGTGGTTGGTTTACTGATAAATTTTGCCCACCTGAGGGTTCTTTAACATGCGCGAAATCTCACACACAGTGTAACATCCCTTCCGGGGACGTTGTGCATAAACAGTCCATACCTGCTACCGAATTGCTAGCCTCCTCGGTCAGGATCGAACCAGCGGCCTTGGGATTGGAAGGCCGACACACTACCAACCAAGCCACTGAGGCAGCGGTCCTTCTTGCCAAGACACAACACTTACGCCCATTTTTACATGCACATCTTAGGCTCAAGTATAAAACATTGGCTCTGCAGTATTTTTAATTTAAGGGAGAAGCACACGAGTCCCCTTCATAAGGTCATTTGGCTGCTCCGAAACCAAATTTTTGCTGCTCCAAAGGGTGCTCCAGAATGGATTTGGATGTGTTCAAGCCCTTGATATTACGTGGTAAACCACATAATATTTTACTGCTATTTGAAAATACTTTATTTGTTACTATTTAAAAAATGCTGTTCGATTCAAACCACAATGCTGCTGTTCACACAGCCCCAGTCTTCAGCATTTGTACGCTGTGCGCTTTTGCCCATGGAAAGATAAATACTGTAAATGTTTGGTTTCTACAGCTTTACCTATTGAAATATATGCTTGGATTTGTCATCCAAACCTTTTTTTTTTCGATACAGAGCAGTTTATCCCATAACTTTGTAACAGGCAGTCACTTTACAGTACAAATAAGAGCAGGGTAGAGTGCACACAGCGCCTTTGTCGAGGCACATAAATGCATGATCACATGCAATTGAGAAGGCTATGGAACATTGCTGTTTTGCCCTCTTGAATTTTCTTTCTTGTGTACCTCTGTCGCTGCTGAGGGAAGAAGGCACGCTAACTCCTGAACAGGCAATGCTGAAGTTGCCTGGGAAAGCATGGTTGCACAAAGATATCCGATTTGGTGAAGCAACGGCAGTTTTTGCAACTTTACCTTTGCTTTTTTTTTTTGTGTGTGTGTGTGTGTTGGCAGTGGCTGCATTTACAGAGTGCCAAGTAAACCTAACACCTGAATTTCCAGTGACTTCAAATTCAGAATTTAACAAATTTGCCTTTTTTGATGGTGAAAATACCGTGTAGAAAATTTTGAAAGGCACCTTTGATAGACTACAAATAAAATTACCCGGCATGTTAGGAACAACAGCTGCATGTGAGAAACTCGTATTTTACCGACAATCAGGTATTTAGTGAAGCGCTATGGTTTAGGGATGAAATGTAGCAAAAGTGGTTTTCTATTTCCTCATGATACATGTTTTCACTTCAGAGGACCTTTGTAGAGCAAGAACTCGGTCAAAAGCAAGTGGCACAGCTGCAGACACTACCCCAACCTACAAGGAAGTTGAAGCTGCAGTAAAGGACTGGCTGCGTAGGGCTAAAGAACGAAGAGCCAGCCGTAGTAAAGCACAAGTCTCCCAAGAGGAAGAACTCATCCCAGATCCAGAATGAGCAGCACAGATAAATGTCGTCTTCAAGCCACATCGGCTATATGCAGGTTGGCAAAAGATGTTACCTGCAGCTAGCAAACAATGCTCAGCACAGTTAGGGGAAGCACTGCGCTATCCGCACATTGAGCTTAAATTTGAGGGTGATTTAAGGCTGCAGTGAAAGATTACAAAGCAAAATATATTAACCTTGATACAGAAGTAGAAAGGTTGTTGTGTGGGCAAAAGCTATTGATACCAGTTGATGCAGGGCTCCCCAGGCAGTGCACGGTACTTCTGAGGCTTCCCACAGACCCTGCTTGCAGGGTGATGCAGTGAGAACGCATTTTGAAAGCCTCAGGTTTATCATGCGCCACTTGTGGAGTCCTGCTTCAACTGGCATCAATAGCTGTTGCTTACACTCCAACCTTGCTATTTCAGCATGAGGTCTAAGACATTTTGGTCTGATTTTTCACTGCACCATTTTCAGCCTCGGATTTAAATGGCAATTCGCTGAGGCCTATTGTATCTTTGATGATGTACCAGCAAGCAGTGGTATTGTTGGGCAGTTTCGAGTATATGTGTATGAATGTTTTTTCAGAACTTTTGCGGCATAGCTTTGTCATAATATATGTGGTCCTACACTCTTAAAAATGAACTTCACCGCATAACACGCTCCCAGCCAACCATCATCTCGAATGATATCGTTATCTACCTTGATTTGTTGAAAACGGGAGGCGTACGCCTTTTCTGTGACAATTATGAATCACAAAAAAGGCGTTCGCCTCCCGTTTTCAACAAATCAGAGCAGATAACGATATCATTAGAAGTGATGGTTGGCTAGGAGCGTGCTATGCGGTGAAGTTCATCTTTAAGAGTGTACTATTCATTGTGTTGCCACTCACAATAAGTTAGTAACTTACTTCATGTAGCTCAGTGTCATAGTGATGAACCTCAGAGATTTTTTATCTAGCAGAAAAGCGTGCGTACCCCAGCCTCCCTGTAGGCTGTTTTTTATTCTTTATTTTTTGCTTATGAGTATTGCATTCTGGCTCAGTTCTAGAAGTCAGCCCTAGTCACTTGTGTTCTAGTCAGCACACATGTACCTGTGTATTTTCGTTTATTGTTATTCAGTTTACAATCGCGCAGATATTTTTCTTGTCGTGCCACGCCACAAAAATGGACCGTTT
This sequence comes from Ornithodoros turicata, assembly GCF_037126465.1. Classification (NCBI taxonomy): domain Eukaryota; kingdom Metazoa; phylum Arthropoda; class Arachnida; order Ixodida; family Argasidae; genus Ornithodoros; species Ornithodoros turicata. The sequence goes on from NW_026999389.1 coordinate 682,178, forward strand.
CTGCACTCTGCAGTGTTAGCCTGCACTCAACATCATAGGCAGTAGGAACCCTCATGACCATCCCTGTTAAGTGTGCCACAAAAAAGTACTGAAAAGTTTTGCAACCTTTCATTCTGTGCAATACAAAATATCAGAACATTTTGTGTTCTCCTGTGTAACTATTTTTTGTACACCATTTTTTGTGTGCCTTTATTGTACTCATTTTGGAAATTATGGTAGGAATGGCTGGTGGTTGTAGCACAGATGTGAACATATTTTTTCAGATATCTTAAGCGTGTGTACTTGAAGAGTATGCGGTAGAGGAAGCTTTTGCCCATTTTGTGTGGATCGAGTCACCGGAAACATTTGTACAACTTTTGTGAGTGGTTTAATAAACATTTGCATTTTGATTCTCGTGTTTGCTCATTAACGGAGGTCACACGAACGCAACAAATGTGTTGTAATAACAACGCATCCCCTGGCAGCATGTGCTGCTCATGACTGTGGACATGCTGCAGTAAACAGAAGAAATGCATTTCAGTCCTATTTGTCCAAAAGCATGCTTTCTGACCGGTAATATGGCGATCTAATGGACGTCCGTCTAACGTCCGTGACGTCCGCCATGGATATCTATTGGATCATCCACGGACGGGATTTCGAGTCCAATTTGGACTTGTGGGGCACATACCACGGACATAAACAAATATCCCTGTGACGTCCGAATATCCATCCGCGGATATGTCATGAATATCCATCGTACCGCGATGTGTTATTGGGGTTAATCTTTCAGTATGTGTGTCTGCTCCTTTTTGCTTCTAGTGTGTCGTCCCAACAGCGAAATGCGACACCCCGGTGTTCCATAAACTTTTGTCCCAAGCTGTACGCGTTTCCGCCTGTGTCTGCGAATTCCGTAAAACAATATCTGTGAGGGCCTGAACACCTGATGTGAGCCGCACTAACGTTATACAGCGGCTTACATAACGGAAAAATACAAGACGCCGACTTTCTCCGGGGTGCAACGTGAAAGGTTGATGAGAAACCGTCGAAATACTTTGCATCCCACTCCCTGAAATCACAATGTCGGCAAGCTTTTTGACATCGCACGATGCCAGCGGCTATTCTTCTTGATTGTGTTTCTGACATTCCTCTGGCGTTTTTATTTGGGGAACTAATACTTCCGAAGCCACGATGTTCTACCGAATCATCTGATCCGGTGGAACTTGACAAAGTAGGTGGACTAAGGTGGACTAAGACCTACTTTGTTATTTGTAATTATCTGATCCGCAAACCAACCAAGTCAGCGCTGCGGACGCTGATGAGGAAGCCCGTTCATATGCTTTGGATGTGATGGAAGTGGAAGGCGTTACTGGTGGCAAAAACTTACAAAACTTTAACAAGTTCAATGTAGCTTATGTCAGTATGCACGCGATTCAAAAACCGGACATCGATGCAGGTTTTATAAGTGCTACGGAGACAAGAATGTGATCGGGATTGGGGAATTATGCATTTGCGTGAAAGCACGACCTCTATTAATCAGGCAATGCATGGAGTCCCAGTTATTGGCTGTTGAGTGAAATTACGTGTATTCGTATGGCATGTCAGCTTTGACGTGCACCGTGCAAAGTAGTGCAGGCAGAAGCCGATCCATGATAAGGGGCAGCCAACAGGACATCGTTATCATAAACAAAACTATCACCATCAGCATCATCATCATCATTATGGCGGTTTTTCTCAGCGTGCGACTGTTTTGTGCTTTGTTTAGCTGATTACACCACGTTTACCGCTTGCTGCATCACCTTGTTCAATAAGCTACGGGAAAGGTGTTGTGTGTTGTGGTCTCCACTATAGCGATGGCAACCAACGACGACGCATGTACATCTTGTACACCGAAGCGTCGGAAGGTGTACCTGGATGCCGACTCCCCTTTGTCAGTACCAGTGTCAACGTTACGTCGCAGGCTTGCCCGCGAGGAAAGGTACATTTCCGCAAGTCGGTTGCGCAGTGACGAACACGAAGACATTCCAATCGTATTGAGCGAAAGCGGTGAAGGCATATCGACAACGTCTTCCACACATGCCGAGGAAGCCCCACTTAACGAAGAGGCCCGAAATGAGGATGAAACAGAGAGCGTTAGTTTCACCGAACACGACGACGAGGACGATGTGGAGCCTGTGGGAGGATTGCCCGAAGATATTTCCCAAGAAGAAATTTTCACAACATGCCTTGACGAGTTTGGCACAGAGAGGCTGCCACATTCAACAACTACGAAAGCGGGAGCTGTTGCGATGCTCATGTCTATCGTTGTATCCAACGGCCTTACGTGGAAAGCGTTAGGCGATCTCATTGGATTCGTTAACATGCTGTTCGAACCGGAACCAAACGTCCTGCCACGAAGCAAATATCTATTTCGGAAGCTGTGGTCGCGAAAAACCAAGGAACATGCTAAGTTCTATGAGCTGTGCGCGACGTGTGACTCCATCTTGGGCGAAAACAACCAACCAGGCAAGAACTGTGAAGTTTGTGGAGAAGAAAGAAAAGCCAATGGTGACAGCCCATCGCTTGTGATGTTTAGTATGCAGAAACAGCTGAGATATGTTGTGGAAAAGAACGAGGACGAACTGCACACAAACATCACCAGAAATATGACATCCGGTTCAAACCCCGCCATCATAAGTGACATGACGTCTTCCGCAGGATACCTAGCTTTGAAGGACTCAGTTGGGCTATGTCATGGCGATTTGACTTTGACAATAAACACCGATGGGTCGCCACTTTTTGAATCGTCCAACACCTCCGTGTGGCCGATTCAGTTTGTTCTAAATGAGCTACCACCTCGCACTCGCTTCAAAAACTGTACTCTTGCTGGGCTCTGGATCGCGAAAAGACATCCAGATATGTCTGTCTTCCTGGCAAAGTTTGTAGAGGAAGTCAACCAAATGGGTCCACTTCTTTGGGAGCAGGATGGGCACCACTACACATCACGGATGGTCGTGGTTTGCTGCGCAGTTGACGCACCAGCACGGGCAGCTGTACTCAACATGAAACAGCATAATGGATACAGTTCCTGTACCTGGTGCCTCATAACGTGTGAATATGTTGACAGTAAGTAAGTTGTTCGATCATACTATTGCCCATGTGCTTGGAGCAAAGAATAATGAACATTCAAAGAAAACACAAGAGGGCAAAAATTGCAGTCTTGGGGTTGTTAATTTGTATGTATATTTGCCAGCACCAGCATGTCAGCTCCTTCACTATTTTCTCTGAGAGACAAAACTTTATGTGCTGTCAGAAACTGCAAATTCATGTGCATATTGTTCCAGATTGTGTGCGCTACATAAGCAGTCACCCCGTGGAAGATAGGACGTCTGCATTGGTAGTTTGAGATTCTCAGCTTGCTCTCGAATTGGACACTGACATCAATGGTGTCAAAGGACCGACACCGTTAATGAACTTGCAAGGTAACCTGTTCTTTAAGGCTGGCTCGCACGTGCATTTAAACAAACTGGTGCCTCAACCAACATGCCCTGAATGTTATAGCAGCGGTGTTGTGGGAGGTGCTCTTGTTTTCGAAACAGTACCTGTGGTAGTGCAATTAGGACAGAGAAAAGCTTACACAAGAAACAAAGCCGAGCGGAGCATAACAAATTTAATTAAAGTGGATACAAGCTTTCGTCCATGAGAATTAAAATCACCTCTCCCATATAAACCTTTGAAAGAGGCCCTCCCAAATTTTTTTCTGGCTACACCATTGTCTTCTAGTGCACTGGCACCACTTTTATTGTGCGAGAAAATGCATATGTAGGGGGTTAGTGCATTTTTAGCAGATACATGCCATCATATCATAATCAGACATACATTTTCTCGTCGCTTCTTCCGAACCGGTAGGCTGATTGACATGGAACCTAATGCACTCAGGCTTGTGGTGCGGTCCACATAATTAACCAGGATGTGCTCATAATTGGGGTCATTTGTGTGAGTCAACAAACAAGCAAACCTGACAAGCCAATCCAAACAAGCTAACCTGACATAACCCTCCGCAGCCACTTACCAAGCACCGTAGCAGGCATTTTTACCACACACTATCTTGGGCACAAACTGACAGCGAGACGGCTGTGACCACTTGCCAACATGTTGCCTGTTTCATCCCTTACACTATGATATTTTGCGTTTTCAGGATTTGACCTCGTGCGCGGATGCAGTGTTGAATACATGCATTCAGTGTTACTCGGTGTGACACGACAGCTCAATGACTACTACTTCGGCTCATCGCACTCTTCGGAATGCTATTATATAGGTATTACAATTGCTTCGTTGATTGTGTCTGTGTCTGCTGAAAACAACCGTCTTCCTCTCTTCACAACCTGAATTCACATCTCTTTTGTAGGATACCGTAGCGCATCTTACAGTGTAACGTGTTTTAACCTGTTTAGGCTCCCGCACCCACCTGACAAACGTCAACCGTTTGCTCCTCTCCATAAAGCCGCCACACTGCATTACAAGGCTCCCGAGAAGTGTCACTGATCGTGCTCACTGGAAAGCCTCCGAATTGAGAAACTGGCTGCTGTTTTATAGCATTCCATGTACAGCAGATGTACTACCAAGAGAACACTGGAGGCACTTGGCCAAGCTCTCTGAGGCGGTCCACATCCTTTTAGGAGAGAAGATATCAGAGCGGGACCTTGCTCGTGCAGGTAAAAAGGAGGTTTATACTGAGAATCTGGAACTCATGTGGTCTTATTTCATAGGAACCAAGAAGACAAATTATCAAACAAAAATTCTGCAAAAATTTGATAGTTATGTTGCCAGTGCAGACCAGGGGCTGTATTTTTGTCAAAGTAATACACTGTCTTATTTTGTGTGTCTCCTGCAATCGGTTCCGAGAGAGAGATAGGGAATAGGCACCAATATCCCTTGGGTTTCAAGCGGTGACCGCTGGACATGCTGTGACTCATCACACTCTCAAAAGCATATGTTTGGAGATTGCAACAGACTGTAGTCAAAATGCAAACACAGATGCCACCTTAAATATTGTAATTTCACGCGTATTAGCCGCGGCTTTTGCGCACATTTTTTCTGTCGCCTGTGCTCTGCGGCTTATCTGATGACTATTTTTCCCAGGTATTTTGTCCATATCCCGGTTTTAACGAAAGAGCCGACAGTGTCTCCGGAACAGCACTGCCCCGCCAATGCACGAACAATACATAACAGGGGTGTCTTCACATTAGAGTACACTGACCTTCCTGGTATATTCCCCATGCAGCTTTACCGGAACGGGTGACAGTGATTCATGTCGGTCGGGAGGACCACAGACCCGTCGATCCAGAAAAAGCACGCAACAAGGGCACAATCCAATCTTAGTAGAACACTACAACCGTGCTAGAACTTACCTCCTTGGTTGTACACTATGCGAACCCCAAAATTGATTTCACATTGCACCACTGGTTTACCACAAAAGTCAGTTGTGTCCTATTGCCCACGGCTTATCTGCCGGATATTTTTCAAAATGTTCCTAAAAACGGGTCCTGCGGCTTATCTGCGGTGCGACTTATACGCGTGAAATTAAGGTAAATACGTGCTTGGGAAATCACGTTTTGACTGTGTACGCGTGCTAAAGTAACATAGAGCATAATTACACCATGAAGCTTTAGGGTTGCCTGATATTTTCCGCAATTTGTGCCCGGAATCGAGGTTCACCGGTTTCAGGTTAAACTTGATACCTACAGTAAATCCCGGTTATAACAGCCCTACTTATAAGGCAGCGTTCACACGGGGCAACTTTTTGCAGCAACTATGAGCAACTTTGGAGTTGCTGTCAGCCGGCAACCTCCAGCAACTTGAGTTGCTCAGAGTTGCTGCGAATCGCACCCCGACCGAAAACTTGAGAAGTTGCTCGTGCATCGGTCAATCAGAGAGGGAAGCATTGCCACGTGACTCCCGATGGCGTTGTGGATTTCGTTCGTGGGTTCATTGGTTCAAATCCTGCAGGTGCAGCTGAAAAATAACTTTTTATTTTTTTACGAACTTCACGGAAACATATCAGTTGCCACTTCTGGAAGGCAATAATGATCTATTGGGGCAATAAAACTGACTGAAATTTGATGAACAGCAGCTAAAGAAAAGATTCCACCAGTTCGATTCGAACCCACATTGTCCGATCGCCATAAGGTTGCTTGTGGATGGAGCTACCGAGTTGCTGCGTGTGAACGCGGACTCGAAATTGCTCAAAATACGTTGGTTTGAGTTGCTTCGAGTTGCTGGGAAAAGTTGCCCCGTGTGAACGCCGGCTAATGAATTTCCCGTTATAACAAACATGTCACAAACGACACTCAATATTTAACTCAGTGTTACCTGACTGCATTTATAACAAACTTCCGGATATAACATACAGTTTTTGCATGACTGTCAAGTTCGTTATAAACGAGAGTCACCTGTACCCGCAAAACGACACCTAAGCTAGGCACCTCAATGCAATGACATTCAAATTTTTCAGAAGATACATGGTTCATCTCTACCTCTGACACTATGGATGAACTCAAATGTTTATTCTACAGGGTTGTTTCACCTAAGGTGTTAAAAATATAGCAAAATAACTATTTGTCGGAGGATGACACTGTAGCCAGTGTTTGACTCTGGAGAACCTTTGCCATATATTCATGCGACTTGGATGAATTTTCAGTTGCGGGAAATGTAATTTCTTGAATTGAACTCTGAAAATTGCCAAGCGAATCCCTCTTTTTTTTACACGAAAAGAAAGCGCTTCGCGAGTTTGCCCACTACCCAGAAAACTGTTTCACAGAGTGCTCAAAGTAGCTGTAACATAATTAGCAAAAATAAGCGGAAATCGCTGCTTGTCCACTCTCACTCAGCAGCGAGAAAACTACGTCCGACAACGATGCGACAAATGGAGGATTACAAGTTCACCTCTCGCTGTTCTAAGAGGGTGAAAGATCCAGTCACTACCAGAGAATGAGTCAAAGACTTGAGCATAGCGAGTCGTTATCACTCTGTTGTTGTTGCTTCGCTATTTTTGACATCAAGTGATTGACCCGATTCTAACCCCCCCCCCCCCTCCAAATTTGGAAAAAAGTAAGGCCCGAGAACTTCAGGGTCTAAGCATAATCATTGTGTTGAGCATTCTGCGCACTCCTTTCATGGTTGACGCTCTGCTGACTAGCGTAGTGTCATCCCCCGAGCATACTAGGCCATCGCTGCAGAAGGCCTTTGTTTTTCTTGTTGCAAAAATGGTATAAGTGGTATAAGGAAAATAAATATGGGCTGTAATATTTTCCTTGACTGTTTTTCTATGAAGTGCATAATTTTCTCTTGCGTTACAAACTAGAACATGTAAGCTGTCCTCATCATTATTACCATCTACCCTTTAACCAGTACCCTTTGTAACCGGGCCTTGTACCATGTAACCGGTTCTGAGCCATAATCGAAAACCGGAAAAAAAGCTATTTTTTGCTGAACTTGAACTGAACCGATACTCCTGAACCGGAACCTAAACCCAAACAATAACGGTTCCACGCCCTGTTCGTAACCAGTAGCAGGCTCACGCAGGTGTTACTTCAGAAGGGCTTGTGTCCTTGTCGTTTGTGCCTTCCTCATGCTCAAGGAAACGTATAGACCTTCTGTGTTAGACCAGCTCGTTTGCCTTTTATTACTATCTTCAGGTGTTGCTTCTCAGGCAAAAACTTTCACTCCGAAAATGCTTCACAAAGCTAGTTCACAACTCACAATAGCGCAACGGAGTAATTATGATGTACATTGCTTGTGCACACCACACAGTGGTGTTTGTGTTGGCATCTTCATTACCGTCCGCAATCTGAACATGTTTTAGGGAGTGCTATGAGTGACCTCATGTCATGAGGTCACTGGGTCACATGCTTCATCATTAATTAACAGTGCCTGCCATCCCTTTCTCTCTTGCAACATATCAGAGGAATGCAGAACAGGAGCAAGACAGTGTATCTCTGTGACGGGAATACAGCCCCAAATGTCGATTCAGGGTAATGCTAATAATGTCACGTCAGTGCAGTTTGCAATGATTCCGTGATCAAACATGCAAAACAGCGCGGGTGTTGGTGCTTTGTAGCATTGTATTTCCGGTCACATAAGTCAAACTACTGCCAAAACAAAGTTAAACAAGGCTTAAGTGAAACGAGCCTGTATGCCTACAGACTGTTCATTGACTGTTTACTGTAGCTCCGAATAAAGGAAACATCATAAGTGCAACAAGTTGACAACCAGAAAATGTGTTTTCACAGCTGTCCGTTGCAGCGGTCCTGGCCAGTTACAGTTAACTCACTTTAAGTCAGTCAGATAACCTAAATTTATTTGAAGCACACCATGATTTTCCTTGTGTATCTACTGTGTTGTCACACACATTCAATAACTCAAATCACTTCAACTCAAACAAAGAATGGTGGGTCCTGTGGGTTGAATTTCTGAGTTTACTGTATTACACTCCTTTTACAGCCTTATGTAACATGTGCACTAGCAAACAATGCTGATGTCATGCACACATGTAGCTAGGGTTGCCACGTTTCGTAGTGAAAAATACCGACTGAGGGAGAGGAGGTGGAGTAGAGGGAAAGAGAAAGTGGATGAGGGGTGGAGAGTATACAGAGAGAGAGAAAGAAAGAACGAGCGTACTCACTCAAAACAGCAATGGTAAAATAACCAAGAAAATGACTAGTGACTACGGAGTTGGGCCTGTGCTCCAGATTTATACAAGCTGTAGTGAAATGTTGAAAGGAAAACCCCGTAAAAGCCCACATGAAAGGTGTTGAGCCACAAATACCGGCAAAAGGCTGCCGGTATCACCTGCCTACCGGCAACCGGCAGGGCGAGAAAATAACCGGCCGTGCCGGTATAATACCGGCCTGGTAGCAACCCTACATTTAGCTGCAAGTAGTTGACCACCAGATTTCCTCATGTGACCCACATGTTCACTGTTGTCTTTTCTTTCTTTTTCCCTTTTCCACAGATGAGCTACTGAAGGACTTCGTTGGTCGCTGTATCGCCTTGTATGGAGAGGCATTTATGACCTTTAACGTGCATGCCCTCCTTCATCTTGCTGCGTCAGCGAAATTTCTTGGGCCCCTCTGGGCTCATTCGGCATTTGTATTTGAAGGGGGAAACGGCACATTAGTCAACCTGGTTTCAGCCGCAAAGGGCGCACCACAGCAGATTGTAGAAAGGGTGGTTATGCACCAAGAACTGGAAGCTGCTCTTGCAGCTGGCCGTCTGCCCCTTGAAGAGAAGATTGCCTGTGAGCGGCTTCTTGGGCATCCCCACATTCAGGCTGCCTCGTATGATGGAGGTGCCTGCATGCTGGGTCATGGACGTAGAGCTCATCTCAGTGCAACCGAGCTGCAGGCAGTGGAAGAATTTACAGGCAGCCAAATGAGTAGCATTGTGGAACATGACCGGCTCATCTACCACCATCAGGTCTACAACAGCAGTGCCTATACAAGATGCAGGAAAAGTAACTCTACAGTGTTTGTTGACTGTTCTGGAGAGTACTATAAAATTGAGAAGGTGATCGAGATTTGTGTGCAGGCGGCTAAAAAGTGGTTGCTAATCTGCAGGAAGGTCGTGGTCTCCGTTCCTACGCGCACATTGCCGTACCACATAAAGGAATGCTTTTTGTCTCAGCGTGCAGAGTTCCACATTGTTGAACCCGAGCACATTCGAGACATTTGTCTATTTATTTCCTTTCAAACAGGTCAGTCCTATGTCTGTGACCTTCCAAACAAAGTGGAACGAGACTGAGTTTCTTGTGCAAGGTTTGTTGGAGCTGTCGCGGTCCTTGGAATATTCTTGATGAGAACGGAAGAGCAGAGGTTCCGTGGTGTAGAGCCCTGCGCGGATGAGGTCCGCATCCGACCCGCATCCGCGCACACGTTATCCGCATCCGCACCATACACAACAGTTTACATCCGCATCCGATCCGCTGAGCAAAACGCACCATCCGCATCCGATCCGCAAAAATCCGCACGTTTCGAAAGACGCGTAAAGACCGCCGGAAGCATGTTGGTATAATTTCGGATGCCTCCATGCTGTCACGGAAGGACTCAGTCATGACGACAAGCAAAGGTAAACCTTTCAACAAACGCGATATGGAGAGACTTCTGGAACGCGTGGAACGCTACCTCGTCGGCGCTCGCGCGGTTCGAGACGCCTGAATGCCTCCTCTCCCGTCTTGGTGCCGTGCATGGTCAAAGGTGAACCAGAGCATGCGGTCGCTGTCGGCTGTCGGCGCGATACAAATAAATTGCGGGTGGAGAAATGACAGCACGCGGTATGTCCGCATCCGATCCGCTACCGATCCGCTGCCTTCGTATCCGATCCGCATCCGACCTCGAGCCAGCCGCATCCGATCCGCACACCGCAGAAAGTGCTAAATTTTCATCCGAATCCGCAAGTATATTGCGGATATCCGCTTCCATCCGCGGATGGTGCAGGGCTCTACCGTGGTGCATTTGACTGCTGCATCCAGTTCTAGTGAGAAGTTAGCTTGTTAACGGCTGCTATTTCTAAACGTAGATCAATGTATAATTTTTGAAATTTATTTGTTTCTTTGTTTATTAAAGGCAATTATAGCTGAGTCATCCTGAAAAATGGGCCTAGGCCGTGTCATTAAATTGTGCCAAGTGCAAAGCTGAGCCATGTGCTTCGTCGTCATGACACTGAATAGCTACGTTACAGTGAAAACAGTGTTCTTCAGGCCAGACATCCCTATCCCGTACCTATTTGATGTGATAATCACTTTGTTTGCATATGAAGTTGACATTTGCGTTGCACGACCTTTCCTTTTTCTCCTGTTTGTTTTCTGCATTAAACATGCTCTTCCCTCTCACCTCCTTGAGTGACAAGCCATTACTGAAGCTAGCACAGTGCAGTTCCTTGTTGGTCTCTGAACTGAACAGCGGGACATACAGCCAACCCTCGCTGACTCCAGATAATCAGGCATACCTGCTTTATGACCAAGTTCCTGGGGAGCCATGTAGCACAAACCTCTGCGAATTACCCCCGTTAATGTGACAATTTCACGTTATGACGAAAATCTTTGGGAACGGCCATGGTCATAATAACAACAGTTCACTGTAATTCACTGAGTGTGACATATTCCAGGTGCTGAGGGACAGATGTAGGAGAAAGAATACTGTGGACCAGTCAGCTTCCGTACCCCTACTCAATATCGGTCACCGCAGCATCTATTTGGCTGCGCATCAACGTATAGGACATGTATGGAGTCTGATACCATGTAGTATAACTTCATCAGTATAGCTCAGCAATTTCTTCCAATTGCTTCAGCAAGAGCTGGAAACAGTCAAACATAGCTGTGACTTCAGCATTTCCCGCTCAAATTCCAGTGTGTCGTATAACTGGTAGAGACTGGAGTAGAGTCTATCACTGGGAGTTTTTACTTCGCCAGTCAGTTTCCAGTGTTACTGGACAACAGCATAGACTGGGGTCCAGTCAACCAGAGGGATTTCCAGCTTCACCAGTAACCAGTACAGACTGGTGTCCAGTCTACCGTAGGATTTCCAGCCTCACCAGTAACCAGCACAGACTGGCGTCCAGTCTACCAGTGTGATTTCCAGCCTAACCAGTCATTCTCCAGTGTAACCAGTACCCAGTGCAGACTGGTGCCCAGTCTCACCAGTTTCATTTCCAGTCTTCCCAGTCATGTTTCCAGTCCGACCAGTCTGTACCAGTTAAAATTCCAGTCCGAATCATACTGGTTTTTTCAACAGGGAAGAAAGTCAGATACACTCCGACGCCAATAATAACGCCTGAGAAGAGGAGACAAAGACTCCTAAAGGAAAAAGGCAAACAGTCCACGGATTTCAAACTCTCAGCACAATGAAAAGAAGACTGAAAGTTGCAACCTTAAACGTCAACAGCCTGATCCGACACGAAAGAAAAGCCTGGCTAAGAAACGCTCTACTCGAAGAAAGCATCGACATCGCATGCATACAAGAAAGTAAAATATCATCCATCGAGCAAGAAACGGAGTTGGTGAAAGCCTTTCAGCGCTCGTTCTTCGTACGGCATGCAACTGGTGTAAATGGAAGCGCGGGAACAGCGATAATGATCAGCAAGAAGAGTAAGATCACCGTGATAGACTGCGAGTTGGAGCAGAATGGACGAGTGGCGTCAATAGACTGTGGAATAATAATGTCATCAGAGTAGTTAGCATCTACGCCCCGAATGAAGACGCGGAGCGAAAACTTTTTTCGAAACAACCATGGATCATTTCACACAAACCGACAGCAGACTTGTGATAGCCGGTGACTTTAATTGTGTTTGTCGCCGACAGGATTGCACGTACAAAAGGGAGAAGACAGACAGTAGCGTGAACGAGCTGAAAAAGATCTTGCAAAATAACGACCTACAGGATTCTGCGATAGGAAAAGAAGGGAGGACGACATTGTTCACCCACTGGCAGGGCACGTCACATGCCAGACTCGACAGAATATACGTTTCCGGGGAGCTTAATCAACCAGAAAACGAATACAAGGTAGTCCCAATGGCCTTCACGGATCATGCGATGGTGATCGTCGAGCTCGCAGATGATAACAGTAATCGCGCTCGACGTCGTAATCAATCATGGAAAATGAACGAGACAATATTAGAGGATGGAAAGTTCACAGAAGAGATAAAGTGCATGATTGCCGATTTGAACAGAAAAGAGATAGACGCGCCAGCGTGGGAGATTTTTAAGCAGCAGGTCCGTCTCAGGGCAATCGAGATTGCTGAAATTCGAGCAACGGATAAGAAAAAAGAAATGATAGCGCTAAAAGACAGCCTGCGAACGATTTTGCAAGAAGAGGAGAAGAACCCGGGCCAATTCGCAGACGACATCAAAGCAATCAAGCAGGAAATACTACAGCGCATGCACGAACGCTACCGAGGAGCGCACGTTCGAAGTAGGCTGCTGACGATTCAACGGGATGAGGTACCAACGAAGGTGTTTCTTGCACGAGAAAGGGAGAACGCTAAGCGAAACGAAATTTTGAAGCTACGGACGGAGGACACCCTACACGAAGGGGCGGAAGCTGTGGAAGCGGCCCTGTATGATCACTACCGAAGTCTTTTCAAGAAGGACAGCTGTCTTGTCAACAGAAATTCAGAGCTATTCAAGAACATACCTAAGATAACGCCAGAAGATGCCCAGTAAACCACCGATGTCCCAAGGACGTCTACATGATGTTACCCTCAGGACGATGAAGACATCCTGAGGACATCCTGAAACATAATTTTGACATACTTGGGACGTACTCAGAACTGCCAAAATAACATCCGCGCACGTCCCAAGGAAGTCCATAGTACGTCAATGACGACCTTTTACGGACCTCTAGTGGACCTTTTTCCCGTGCCTTAGCCAGGCTTACTGGCGTTCTCTGAACATTACATCAACACCGCACAGCAGTGCGTATCAGTGGCACAAACAAGCAACATTAGATCAAACACTTTATTTCGTATGAAACTGAGCGTCATAGCATCGTATTACCTCACCAGGTATTATATCACAGCGTAACATGACCAGCATTTTTTTTCGCATTATTATTGAGAACTTACATGTCTTTGAAAACATGATGTCCATGAACACACACAGCATCGGTCCACAAGGGGAAAAACTTAAAGGTATATGCCCGCAATGTCCGAAGTGCGACGCTGAAACATATGTTGAAGCACTGGCATAACCGACGACCATGCTGCACTGTGTTTCGTACAACTGGAGATTTGCGATGTGTCCAGCTTGCCTTTCGTGCGCAAAAATTAACGCTATCCAACTTCGGCTATATTCACTTTTCGCCACGGACTCCCTTCCCTGCCGCGTCATGTGAGCTTAACCTGCAAGAAATGTAATTTCAAAAACACTGCTACAGCAAAATGTCACTGTGAAGTACGCATCGACGTATACGCATACCTTTAGACACAGCGCCTATGGTTGCAGTCTGCAGTAGCCTAGCATTCTCCCTATCAACAGCCCTATTGCCTGCGAAGACGGGAAACGCATGGATAACCACGTAGTAGGAACGTGAATATCTCGCACATTCACTACGTACCTTCAAAACGGGTAAAATCTTGAAAATGACGCGGGCGACGCCACTTGGAGATCCATAATTCACATTCATCCGCTACGACGTTTCCACACATCTGTAAAAGAGTCAACAAGGTGCGACACATTGTACTTCCCTGCAAATTCTTTATTAAAATCACACAGCATTTTTTACATACAGTGGCACAGCCGTAAAGGCTTGTGCTGCCGTGGAGTACATGACGAAGTTGCACGGGTGAAGCGTATGCCCAATCTGTTTCGCAGTAAACACAAGTCATTGAAGAGCTCTGAAACGCACTTTAGCGTAACTTACCTGATGTCTTTCAACATTTCTGTGACCTTCCCACGTCGTGAGTGTGCTGTCCCAACCGCGTTGTTCACCGCAATGAATACGTCGAAAGTATCTGAAATTCATAGATTAGACATTAGTAACGGGGCCACTGACGATGTTGCATCTTCACCTTGAAAAGTGCTGGTAGGGTCACGAGTACACTTAGCTGAAAGATAAAGCATAGGGTAATAGGAATCAAAAGGGTAATAATCACGCTGCTAGCATAAAGCAATAGAACCCACACGCTAGGAATGATACCAAACAAAAGTTGCACGAATCGTACAAACATAGAACTAACCTTTAATCTAAGAAATCGCAAGGCTTCTGGACCTATCTTCCAGGGTGCACACATAAAAGCACCCCCAGGCAACACTAGTAGGGCATAAAAACACATTCACAGCAGTTCAGGGTACCAGAGCAACGACGGAACGCGAGACAACGGGAGCCAGAAAAAGGCGTGCGAACGCAACGAAGCTTGCAAGCGAAATGGACGGCGGCGCCCGCAGCGCAGAAACGGCAGGAAGGCCACCCGCCCGCCAGGCCATGCCCCAGCCAGGCGCTCCTCGGAATGTAGCAAGGGAACGGAAAGTCGCGCGAAGACGGGACCAACGCTATCGGAAAGAGGACGTTTTCCTCTTCAAAAACACATCTCAATCACCTTCATACGCCAGCAAGAACCCGATATCGAAAAAAATGCCCCAGGCCCATGTATCAGAGAACCGCCGTTGCCACGGTGTTCTAACTCGAGAACCGAGAGGGATAGAAAGATGCGGCAAGTTTCTACGCGTTTCCCATGTCGAGTGCGTGTGCCCATTAAAAGGAAGTCGGATCCGCCGTGGGCTGCAAGCCTGAAGACAGGGACAAAAATCGGTGAACGGTGGTCGGTGTCAGGAATTTCGAGAATGACGTCTTAACCACTGGAAATCGACGGCTGGTCTCAATTGGAAAGTTGTAGAGCAGGGAACAGAGCACGCGCACACAAAATTTCGACTAAGTCGGACATCGGGTAATCGACTTACGACACCGAAAAGTGGGAAGCGTTTCAGGGTGGCTCTAGCCAGCCTCGCAGCTCGTCATGCTCTTAAGCCGATATCGGGAGAACGGAACATCGCGCGCCTGCGGGACAAACGCTGTTGGAAAGAGCACATTGAGACCTTCATAACGAAGGCAAACATGACCATGTGGCAGCAACGGGAAGGCTTTTTTTTTGGGGGGGGGGCGGGAAAGCCGCTGGTCCCATGTATTGGGAGGAGTGTGAACGCGGAATCCTCTAACTCGAGAACTGCTAAATTTAGAGAGACGCGGTGAATTTTATCACGTGCTCCGCGTCGAGAACAGTGGGTTCTCCAAGCATGAACCCTGTCCGAGGCGAACTTCTTTCCAACAAGGGCACTGAAGTTCGGAAAAACGAATTTTACTAACGCGTCTCCGCCTACGAGTTCGAAACCACTACAGATCAGTTCCTGTGTGATTTGCGCGATCACACAGCTAATCCAGGCCCGTTCGGACCTGAATTTTGGTCTCGACCCAACAGTCCGGGCGGGATTTACAAGACTTTAAAGGTGTCAGAAGCACCGACGGTTGCCTAGAATGTTCAAATATCTGGACAACCGCCAGGATTTCTCACAAGCCGCAAGGTGCACGCGTAGGGGGATGGAAGGGAAATTCGTCACAAGAAACAGCATCCCGATATCGCCGCTGCAGGCCAAGATATTAGACACGGGAACCCATCGCGAAACACCGCGATGTCACTCTGATGGGGTTAAACCATCACTGGATGGCTAAAAGACGCCGCGGTATCAACCGCCACCTCAAGTGGCATGTGCAGTGCTCAGTTGGAATCTCTATGCATATCTGATCTATTCTGACCGATGATGTCACTACGGTGCCGTAGGGGACCTGGGCACATTCTTCTTATTTGTCCATGCTACCAACCTTCCCGAACCGCGCTCTCTCAGATCCTTAGTCAGTTGGAATTTCACCCTTTCTATCTCTATGAAAATTGCTTGGCCCCTGGTGAAATCCGGCCCATCAACACTCTGTGATGAGAGCTTTTTTGGTCTTTTTAGACACGTCAGGACTTCGATCCTTATGATGAAGGGGCACATTTCATCGCATTTTATGCCAGTGGGCTCGGGTATCCACACTAGCGACGAAACTCCTCATTATTAAAATTAGAAATAAAGTTGTTGTTTTATTGATACTCTAGGCCAATTCCTTCAATTGGTTTCGCATTCTTTGAACTGGTGCAGTGTGTACAAACCATGTTGGATTACATTAAATCAAGTGGAAATCAGCGTTTAGCATTTATATCCATTAAGCCAATTCATCGAATTGCTTCTTTATTCCGTGGGTACGGTCTTCGCCACACAACATAGTGGAACATGATGTCGCGAAGGTATAGCTTCTCTTCAAAAACCCTGATTCTGTCAGTGAGGAACTTGTACCTGACGGCTACATAATGAACGAATTGACTGTCTGATTTGTCTTTGGATCTCGTTGGAATTGTGGCGACAATTCAATGATGTTATGTCTTCTCGTTCCGGAAGGGAAGCACATCTGGAGATGTAGTTGTGTGTGTTCCGTTCTCCATGGAGATATTGCAAGAGATATCGAGGTCTTCTCGGCCTTCCCAACTACCTTTATTAGCACTACAGTAAAAGGAAACAGAAGCTAGATACTCTGGTACATCTGCTAAGCTCGGACCATGTCGGGAGTTTCTTTGTAAATTCAGATGAATAATTTTTGTGCGTTGCCACTTCGGTAACACGGATAAAAATTAGTGTCACTGTTTTAGTTTCTTGCTGCACGCTGTTGAACGTTATCATAAGGATACAAAAATATAACGAGCATCGAAAGTATGTTTGTATTCTACTTCTAAATCAACATCCGATCGGGACGCCATTTCGAAGTCCCAGCGATATCATTAAAATACATCCTGGCTAGACAACGCTAGGACGTTTCGAATTACGTCTTATTTACATCATTGGGACATTTTTCGCGGATCAGGACTTCGGGATCTTTTCAGGACGTCCCTGGAACATCGGTGGTTTACTGGGTGCGGAGAAGGCTCAAGGGGACATCACGCAAAGAGAAATCAAAGACGCAATCAAGAAATTATCACGGAACAAGGTGCCGGGGCCGGACGGGCTGGGCTCAGCGTTTTATAAAACTTATGTAGAAGAGCTCTCCCCTATCCTGGAAGTGGTTTTTCAAGACATTAAAAAACGAGGCCTTATGCCACCGTCATTGAGGAAGAGTCATATGGTCCTTATTCACAAGAAGCCTACTCAAGGTGGTGAATCGTCCGTGTCTGACCTGCGCCCCATAAGCTTATTGTGCACGGACTACAAAATCCTAGCGAAGATTTTAGCACGACGGCTCGACAGCATGCTGTGGAAAAGCGTAGGCTGGCACCAGACCTACGGCATCAAAGGAAGGTCTATTTCAACGAATCTTCACATCATGAGAACGATCTGCGAATTCGCAAGGGTAACGGGAGCTTGCATGGCCGTGCTGCAAGTTGACCTAAAGCAGGCTTTTGACAGGGTGTGCTTGGAATTCCTATTTGACCTCATAAGCTGGGTAGGCGTCGGACAAGATATGGAAAGCTGGCTTCGAATTTGCTACAATGACATCTCAGCCCAACTAGTCATCAATGGAAAATAGGGCCGAAGTTCGAGATAACCAAATCAGTGCGCCAAGGATGCCCTTTATCGCCAATCCTTTTCTGTTTGTACCTGGAGCCACTGTGCCGACTCATTCTAAGGAGCACCAGCGTTAGCGTATTGAAGCTAGGCCAGGAAGAAATCAAGGCCTTGGCCTTCGCGGATGATGTGGCGGTTATCTGCCGCGACCCAGATCAAGTAAAGGCCGCTCTGCAAATCTGCGATACTTTCTGTCAGACATCGGGAGCCCTAGTCAACATGACGAAATCCAGATGTTCTTTGCTAGGAGAGTGGGAAAAAATACCCGATAACCTTTTCAATCTGGAATGCTCCTCGGAATTGGGAAGTTACTTGGGCGTAAGACTCGACCCTTACACAGAGAACGACGAAAGATGGCAGAGGAAACTGGATTCACTACACGGAAAACTGCAGCCGTATAGGGGAAGAGAGCTATCACTCCTACACCGTAGCTTCATCTGCAATACGGTCCTTTACCCATCTGTCTTCTACTCCGCTCAAGCAATACCGGTGGATACCATTATAGCACAGCGGTTCCACAGAATATGTACCACCTACCTTTGGGGGTCCAAGTTTGAGCGCATGCGAAGATCAAACATCTATTGGCCACTCGAAGCTGGCGGGCTAAGCGTCATCAACCTTGAGCGGAAAGTGAAGGTGCAACTGTTCATGTATTTTCGTGACCAAAACAAGCCCGAACTTCGCGCTGCTATGCAGAAGCTGGGATCAGGACATCTGCTGCCATGGATGGTGACGACTGAGCCCGTCATCACCAGCACGACTGCGCTGAAGTTTTACAGGAACATCAAACAGAGCGTCGCTTTCTTTCTTGAAATGTACTCGTGGGAGTACCTGGCATCGGGCAAGAGGAAGCAGCTCTATTGGAACACCGTAACAAATGTCTTCCCACCCCCACTCTACCGACAGTCCTTCACAGGAGTAAAGCCACAGGATGTGTTGAAACGTGTAATACACCTACCTGTGCCAACTGGAACGAAGGATTTCTTCGTGCGCTTCCACACAGAAGTTCTTCCCACGAAACAGTGGCTCCTGGGGAAAGGCTTCTTCGTACCATGGCAAGGAAGGTGTGACGTATGTGGACAACCAGAGACATTGGGGCACATCTTCTATGATTGCAAGAATGCAGTGTTATTCTGGAGCGATCTAAAGACGTCTCTGCGTTTAAAGGTAGAACTTACCTACGAGTCACTGAAGTTCCTGCATTTCCAGAACCGCGACCACGCCGAATTTCTCAGTACCATTGTCATAGTAGGACTCCACGCTATTTGGAAGGCCCGCACTGCGCGTGTGGAATGTGACGTCAGAGCCCTATCAGTTGTGAGATACCTCAAACAGAAGTTGATGTGGACGCTATCGCTGTTGGCTTCTAACAAATTGAAAGACGAAGATATGTGGGGGAAGTTGGCCTCGACAGTGCAGTGGCTGGATATCAACACCTTCGGGCGCGTGTGTAACAGCGAACTGTGAACGCCATGAACCACAACTATCTTAGTGTGGTAGCGTGAGACCCGTTGATTGCTGCGAATCTTGCAAAAGTTTGTTTGTTTTTAATTGTCAGGTACATAAGCAGTGTACGATGTGACCCTTACGGTTTTTAGGCAAATAAAAATGTCAAAAACGAAAAAAAAGCGGCTGGTTTCGTGGATACAGCGCTTACTTCGCATGCGATGGGTGCCGTGATCGATGCCTCGTATGCTCAATATTTTTTTCTTATCTAACACGCAAAGAGACAGTAGACATGTTTTTCCTACATTCAGGATGGAGGTGGGCGACTGGCTCAGAGGATACAGCGCTTGTTTCTCATGCGATGGGTGCCGTAATCGATGCCTCGTATGCTCAATATTTTTGTTCTTATCTAACACACAAAGAGACTGTAGACATGTTTTTTTATATATGCAGGATGGAGGTGGGCGATTTGGCTCAGTGGATACAGCGCTTGCTTCTCATGCGATGGGTGCCGTGGTCGATGCCTCGTATGCTCAGTATTTTTCCTTATCTAACACGCAAAGAGACAGTAGACATGTTTTTTCTTCATGCAGGACAGAGGTCGGCGGCCGGCTCAGAGGATACAGCGCTTGTTTCTCATGCGATCGGTGCCGTGATCGATGTTTCGTATGCTCAATATTTTTTCTTATCTAACACACAAATAGACAGACATGTTTTTTCTACAGGCAGGATGGAGGTCGGCGGCCGGCTCAGAAGATACAGCGCTTGCTTCTCATGCGATGGGTGCCGTGATCGATGCCTCGTATGCTCAGTATTTTTTTCTTATCTAACACGCAAAGAGACAGTAGACATGTTTTTCCTACATTCAGGATGGAGGTGGGCGACTGGCTCAGAGGATACAGCGCTTGTTTCTCATGCGATGGGTGCCGTGATCGATGCCTCGTATATATGCGATGGGTGCCGTGATCGATGCCTCGTACGCTCAATATTTTTTTCTTATCTAACACACAAAGAGACAGACATGTTTTTTCTACATGCAGGATGGAGGTGGGCGACTGGCTCAGAGGATACAGCGCTTGTTTCTCATGCGATGGGTGCCGTGATCGATGCCTCGTATGCTCAATATTTTTTTTCTTATCTAACATACAAAGACACTGTAGACATGTTTTTTATATATGCAGGATGGAGGTGGGCGGCCGGCTCAGAAGATACAGGGCTTGCTTCTCATGCGATGGGTGCCGTGATCGATGCCTCGTATGCTTAGTATTTTTTTCTTATCTAACACGCAGAGAGACAGTAGACATGTTTTTTCTACATGCAGGATGGAGGTGGGCGACTGGCTCAGAGGATACAGCGCTTGTTTCTCATGCGATGGGTGCCGTGATCGATGCCTCGTACGCTCAATATTTTTTTCTTATCTAACACACAAAGAGACAGACATGTTTTTTCTACATGCAGGATGGAGGTCGGCGGCCGGCTCAGAAGATACAGCGCTTGCTTCTCATGCGATGGGTGCCGTGATCGATGCCTCGTATGCTTAGTATTTTTTTCTTATCTAACACGCAGAGAGACAGTAGACATGTTTTTCCTACATGCAGGATGGAGGTGGGCGACTGGCTCAGAGGATACAGCGCTTGTTTCTCATGCGATGGGTGCCGTGATCGATGCCTCGTATATATGCGATGGGTGCCGTGATCGATGCCTCGTACGCTCAATATTTTTTTCTTATCTAACACACAAAGAGACAGACATGTTTTTTCTACATGCAGGATGGAGGTCGGCGGCCGGCTCAGAAGATACAGCGCTTGCTTCTCATGCGATGGGTGCCGTGATCGATGCCTCGTATGCTCAGTATTTTTTTCTTATCTAACACGCAAAGAGACAGTAGACATGTTTTTCCTACATTCAGGATGGAGGTGGGCGACTGGCTCAGAGGATACAGCGCTTGTTTCTCATGCGATGGGTGCCGTGATCGATGCCTCGTATGCTCAATATTTTTTTTCTTATCTAAGATACAAGGACACTGTAGACATGTTTTTTATATATGCAGGATGGAGGTGGGCGGCCGGCTCAGAAGATACAGCGCTTGCTTCTCATGCGATGGGTGCCGTGATCGATGCCTCGTATGCTCAATATTTTTTTTCTTATCTAACACACAAAGAGACTGTAGACATGTTTTTTATATATGCAGGATGGAGGTGGGCGGCCGGCTCAGAGGATACAGGGCTTGTTTCTCATGCGATGGGTGCCGTGATCGATGCCTCGTATGCTCAATATTTTTTTTCTTATCTAACACACAAAGAGACAGTAGACATGTTTTTTATATATGCAGGATGGAGGTGGGCGGCCGGCTCAGAGGATACAGGGCTTGTTTCTCATGCGATGGGTGCCGTGATCGATGCCTCGTATGCTCAATATTTTTTTTCTTATCTAACACACAAAGAGACTGTAGACATGTTTTTTATATATGCAGGATGGAGGTGGGCGGCCGGCTCAGAGGATACAGGGCTTGTTTCTCATGCGATGGGTGCCGTGATCGATGCCTCGTATGCTCAATATTTTTTTTTCTTATCTAACACACAAAGAGACAGTAGACATGTTTTTTCTACATGCAGGATGGAGGTGGGCGATTTGACTCAGACGATGTAGCCATCATCTGCACGGAGGTGACACATGTGGAGAGAGCGCTCGAGATCATCCGTCACTTCTGCGAAGTGTCGGGAGCAACATTGAACCTGGACAAGACGAAGGGCTGCTGGTTGGGCGAATGTGCGAAGAAGCCAGAAAACCTTTTGGGAATCGAATGGACTACAGAACTGGGCACTTACCTAGGAGTAAAACTAGATCCAGAAGTATGGCACCCTGGGATATGGAAGCAGAAGCTAAACCAGCTGCAGGGAAAGCTCCAGCCATTCGTGGGAAGACAGCTGTCCATCCTACATAGAAGTGTGATAATTAATACTGCTCTCTATCCTGCCATCCTATATTGTTCACAGGCGATTTCTGTAGACGGGGGAACAGTGCAGCAATTCCACAGGCTATGTGCAAGGTACCTGTGGCAGTCGAAATTCGAGCGCATGCGCAGGTCAAATATCTTCTGGTCACAGGAGGCAGGCGGACTGGGCGTTGTAAATCTGGAAATAAAAATTAAAGTCCAACGCTTTCTGTACTTCAGGGATCAAAGAAGACCCGAGATTCGTGCTGCCATGCAAGTAATGGGAACAAGTCACCTGTTGGAGTGGATAGTGACGACGACGCAAACTACAGCGCTCGATAAGACAACCCTGACTTTCTACAGGGAAATGAAGCTCAGCATCAGGTTTTTCTTAGAGATCTTTACGTGGGAATACCTGGCAACACTCAAAAAGAAGAAGTTGTATTGGGACACCGTGGCCATGATGTACCCACCTCCACTCTACCGGCAAAACTTCACAGAAATCTCGCCGCGGGATGTTCTAAAGCGGATAAAATACCTGCCTATTCCAACGAGCTCCAAGGACTTCTTTGTGAAGTTTCACATAGAGGTACTGCCTGCAAAACATTGGCTCCAGGGCAAGGGATTCCTGGTACCCTGGGAAGGAAGATGTGATGTGTGTGGCGAAACAGAAACCTTGCGTCACGTCGTGTATGAGTGCAGAAACGCTTTTTCTCTTTTGGAGCGACCTCCGTACACCTCTGCAGATTGAGGAAGAACTTCCATACGAGGCCCTGAAGTTTCTCAATTTCAAGCGCAAGGAATTCACCGAAGTGAAGAGCGTTGCTGTGGTAACAGGGCTTCAAGCTTTATGGAAAGCGCGAACATCCCGGGTCGAATGTGACGCAAAGCCCAGATCACCCATCCATTTCCTGAAGATAAAACTGATGTGGACGCCTTCACTGATAGGCACCAGGAGTCTAAGAGAGGAGAAGAGATGGAAGGACCTGGCGGATACCATACAACAGCTGTCCCCGAAAACTTTTGGTTGCAGAAGAAGAAACACTTGCAAGGAAAAGGACTAAGAAAACTGCACAGACAGAGCGAGGTTTTAAGGAAGAAAAAAGTGTTGTGTACAAGAGTACTGTATACGTTGACATGTTTTCTGTGATTTTATTATAATAAAAATGTCAAAAAAAGGGCGATTTGGCTCAGAGGATACAGCGCTTGCTTCTCATGCGATGGGTGCCGTGATCGATGCCTCGTACGTTCAATATTTTTTTTTCTTATCTAACACACAAAGAGACACTAGACATGTTTTTCCTACATGCAGGATGGAGGTGGGCGATTTGGCTCAGTGGATACAGCGCTTGCTTCTCATGCGATGGGTGCCGTGGTCGATGCCTCGTATGCTCAGTATTTTTCCTTATCTAACACGCAAAGAGACAGTAGACATGTTTTTTCTTCATGCAGGACAGAGGTCGGCGGCCGGCTCAGAGGATACAGCGCTTGTTTCTCATGCGATCGGTGCCGTGATCGATGTTTCGTATGCTCAATATTTTTTCTTATCTAACACACAAATAGACAGACATGTTTTTTCTACAGGCAGGATGGAGGTCGGCGGCCGGCTCAGAAGATACAGCGCTTGCTTCTCATGCGATGGGTGCCGTGATCGATGCCTCGTATGCTCAGTATTTTTTTCTTATCTAACACGCAAAGAGACAGTAGACATGTTTTTCCTACATTCAGGATGGAGGTGGGCGACTGGCTCAGAGGATACAGCGCTTGTTTCTCATGCGATGGGTGCCGTGATCGATGCCTCGTATATATGCGATGGGTGCCGTGATCGATGCCTCGTACGCTCAATATTTTTTTCTTATCTAACACACAAAGAGACAGACATGTTTTTTCTACATGCAGGATGGAGGTGGGCGACTGGCTCAGAGGATACAGCGCTTGTTTCTCATGCGATGGGTGCCGTGATCGATGCCTCGTATGCTCAATATTTTTTTTCTTATCTAACATACAAAGACACTGTAGACATGTTTTTTATATATGCAGGATGGAGGTGGGCGGCCGGCTCAGAAGATACAGGGCTTGCTTCTCATGCGATGGGTGCCGTGATCGATGCCTCGTATGCTTAGTATTTTTTTCTTATCTAACACGCAGAGAGACAGTAGACATGTTTTTTCTACATGCAGGATGGAGGTGGGCGACTGGCTCAGAGGATACAGCGCTTGTTTCTCATGCGATGGGTGCCGTGATCGATGCCTCGTACGCTCAATATTTTTTTCTTATCTAACACACAAAGAGACAGACATGTTTTTTCTACATGCAGGATGGAGGTCGGCGGCCGGCTCAGAAGATACAGCGCTTGCTTCTCATGCGATGGGTGCCGTGATCGATGCCTCGTATGCTTAGTATTTTTTTCTTATCTAACACGCAGAGAGACAGTAGACATGTTTTTCCTACATGCAGGATGGAGGTGGGCGACTGGCTCAGAGGATACAGCGCTTGTTTCTCATGCGATGGGTGCCGTGATCGATGCCTCGTATATATGCGATGGGTGCCGTGATCGATGCCTCGTACGCTCAATATTTTTTTCTTATCTAACACACAAAGAGACAGACATGTTTTTTCTACATGCAGGATGGAGGTCGGCGGCCGGCTCAGAAGATACAGCGCTTGCTTCTCATGCGATGGGTGCCGTGATCGATGCCTCGTATGCTCAGTATTTTTTTCTTATCTAACACGCAAAGAGACAGTAGACATGTTTTTCCTACATTCAGGATGGAGGTGGGCGACTGGCTCAGAGGATACAGCGCTTGTTTCTCATGCGATGGGTGCCGTGATCGATGCCTCGTATGCTCAATATTTTTTTTCTTATCTAAGATACAAGGACACTGTAGACATGTTTTTTATATATGCAGGATGGAGGTGGGCGGCCGGCTCAGAAGATACAGCGCTTGCTTCTCATGCGATGGGTGCCGTGATCGATGCCTCGTATGCTCAATATTTTTTTTCTTATCTAACACACAAAGAGACTGTAGACATGTTTTTTATATATGCAGGATGGAGGTGGGCGGCCGGCTCAGAGGATACAGGGCTTGTTTCTCATGCGATGGGTGCCGTGATCGATGCCTCGTATGCTCAATATTTTTTTTCTTATCTAACACACAAAGAGACAGTAGACATGTTTTTTATATATGCAGGATGGAGGTGGGCGGCCGGCTCAGAGGATACAGGGCTTGTTTCTCATGCGATGGGTGCCGTGATCGATGCCTCGTATGCTCAATATTTTTTTTCTTATCTAACACACAAAGAGACTGTAGACATGTTTTTTATATATGCAGGATGGAGGTGGGCGGCCGGCTCAGAGGATACAGGGCTTGTTTCTCATGCGATGGGTGCCGTGATCGATGCCTCGTATGCTCAATATTTTTTTTTCTTATCTAACACACAAAGAGACAGTAGACATGTTTTTTCTACATGCAGGATGGAGGTGGGCGATTTGACTCAGACGATGTAGCCATCATCTGCACGGAGGTGACACATGTGGAGAGAGCGCTCGAGATCATCCGTCACTTCTGCGAAGTGTCGGGAGCAACATTGAACCTGGACAAGACGAAGGGCTGCTGGTTGGGCGAATGTGCGAAGAAGCCAGAAAACCTTTTGGGAATCGAATGGACTACAGAACTGGGCACTTACCTAGGAGTAAAACTAGATCCAGAAGTATGGCACCCTGGGATATGGAAGCAGAAGCTAAACCAGCTGCAGGGAAAGCTCCAGCCATTCGTGGGAAGACAGCTGTCCATCCTACATAGAAGTGTGATAATTAATACTGCTCTCTATCCTGCCATCCTATATTGTTCACAGGCGATTTCTGTAGACGGGGGAACAGTGCAGCAATTCCACAGGCTATGTGCAAGGTACCTGTGGCAGTCGAAATTCGAGCGCATGCGCAGGTCAAATATCTTCTGGTCACAGGAGGCAGGCGGACTGGGCGTTGTAAATCTGGAAATAAAAATTAAAGTCCAACGCTTTCTGTACTTCAGGGATCAAAGAAGACCCGAGATTCGTGCTGCCATGCAAGTAATGGGAACAAGTCACCTGTTGGAGTGGATAGTGACGACGACGCAAACTACAGCGCTCGATAAGACAACCCTGACTTTCTACAGGGAAATGAAGCTCAGCATCAGGTTTTTCTTAGAGATCTTTACGTGGGAATACCTGGCAACACTCAAAAAGAAGAAGTTGTATTGGGACACCGTGGCCATGATGTACCCACCTCCACTCTACCGGCAAAACTTCACAGAAATCTCGCCGCGGGATGTTCTAAAGCGGATAAAATACCTGCCTATTCCAACGAGCTCCAAGGACTTCTTTGTGAAGTTTCACATAGAGGTACTGCCTGCAAAACATTGGCTCCAGGGCAAGGGATTCCTGGTACCCTGGGAAGGAAGATGTGATGTGTGTGGCGAAACAGAAACCTTGCGTCACGTCGTGTATGAGTGCAGAAACGCTTTTTCTCTTTTGGAGCGACCTCCGTACACCTCTGCAGATTGAGGAAGAACTTCCATACGAGGCCCTGAAGTTTCTCAATTTCAAGCGCAAGGAATTCACCGAAGTGAAGAGCGTTGCTGTGGTAACAGGGCTTCAAGCTTTATGGAAAGCGCGAACATCCCGGGTCGAATGTGACGCAAAGCCCAGATCACCCATCCATTTCCTGAAGATAAAACTGATGTGGACGCCTTCACTGATAGGCACCAGGAGTCTAAGAGAGGAGAAGAGATGGAAGGACCTGGCGGATACCATACAACAGCTGTCCCCGAAAACTTTTGGTTGCAGAAGAAGAAACACTTGCAAGGAAAAGGACTAAGAAAACTGCACAGACAGAGCGAGGTTTTAAGGAAGAAAAAAGTGTTGTGTACAAGAGTACTGTATACGTTGACATGTTTTCTGTGATTTTATTATAATAAAAATGTCAAAAAAAGGGCGATTTGGCTCAGAGGATACAGCGCTTGCTTCTCATGCGATGGGTGCCGTGATCGATGCCTCGTACGTTCAATATTTTTTTTTCTTATCTAACACACAAAGAGACACTAGACATGTTTTTCCTACATGCAGGATGGAGGTGGCCGGCTGGCTCAGAGGATACAGGGCTTGCTTCTCATGCGATGGGTGCCGTGATCGATGCCTCGTATGCTCAATATTTTTTTTTCTTATCTAACACACAAAGAGACAGTAGACATGTTTTTCCTACATGCAGGATGGAGGTGGCCGGCTGGCTCAGAGGATACAGCGCTTGCTTCTCATGCGATGGGTGCCGTGATCGATGCCTCGTATGCTCAATATTTTTTTTCTTATCTAACACGCAAAGAGACAGTAGACATGTTTTTCCTACATGCAGGATGGAGGTGGGCGACTGGCTCAGAGGACACAGCGCTTGTTTCTCATGCGATGGGTGCCGTGATCGATGCCTCGTATGCTCAATATTTTTTCTCTTATCTAACACGCAAAGAGACAGTAGACATGTTTTTCCTACATGCAGGATGGAGGTGGGCGACTGGCTCAGAGGACACAGCGCTTGTTTCTCATGCGATGGGTGCCGTGATCGATGCCTCGTATGCTCAATATTTTTTTTCTTATCTAACACGCAAAGAGACAGTAGACATGTTTTTCCTACATGCAGGATGGAGGTGGGCGACTGGCTCAGAGGACACAGCGCTTGTTTCTCATGCGATGGGTGCCGTGATCGATGCCTCGTATGCTCAATATTTTTTCTCTTATCTAACACGCAAAGAGACAGTAGACATGTTTTTCCTACATGCAGGATGGAGGTGGGCGACTGGCTCAGAGGACACAGCGCTTGTTTCTCATGCGATGGGTGCCGTGATCGATGCCTCGTATGCTCAATATTTTTTCTCTTATCTAACACGCAAAGAGACAGTAGACATGTTTTTTCTACATGCAGGATGGAGGTGGGCGGCTGGCTCAGAGGATGCAGCGCTTGCTTCTCATGCGATGGGTGCCGTGATCGATGCCTCGTATGCTCCATTTTTTTTTCTTATCTGACACACAAAGAGACAGTAGACATGTTTTTTCTACATGCAGGATGAGGTGGGCGGCCGGCTCAGAAGATACAGCGCTTGCTTCTCATGCGATGAGTGCCGTGATCGATGCCTCGTATGCTCAGTATTTTTTCTTATCTAACACGCAAAGAGACAGTAGACATGTTTTACCTAGATGCAGGATGGAGGTGGGCGGCTGGCTCTGAGGATACAGCGCATGCTTCTCATGCGATGGGTACCGTGATCGATGCCTCGTATGCTCAATATTTTTTTTCTTATCTAACACACAAAGAGACAGTAGACATGTTTTTTCTACATGCAAGATGGAGGTTGGCGGCCGGCTCAGAGGACACATTC
This sequence comes from Ornithodoros turicata, assembly GCF_037126465.1. Lineage (NCBI taxonomy): Eukaryota > Metazoa > Arthropoda > Arachnida > Ixodida > Argasidae > Ornithodoros > Ornithodoros turicata. The sequence continues at coordinate 711,060 of NW_026999389.1, forward strand.
TACTTCCGGCGCTTGTGCTAACCGTTCGTGTGCATCATGAGCTCCGTTGGAGCGGCTGTAACGGCTAACCCTAGCCGGGATGAATCGTCGTCGTTGAGGAATGAGGCTAACAACATGGTACAGGAATCATACAGAATAATCATGCCAACGTTACCAAAAGGTGAAATTTCAAAGAACACTGTGTTTCTTCATGGAGACCCGTCGGCCAGGCCGTACAAAGGGCAGGATTTTGTGGCCCCTTTGAGAGAAGCTGTGAACATGAAGGAGATAGCAAGTTTTGGCTCGTATCTTTTCAACCACGTGAGAATCGTCACCTTTCACTCGGAAGCGGAAAAAGAGAAACTAAGGCAAGTTGGGGAGTTGAAAGTGAAGGGAAGAAGGTGTATGATCATCGACCCCAACTCAAGCGAGGTTACGCTAAAGCTACATTGGATACCAATGAATGTCTCGGACGAAGTAGTACGCCGGGCACTGTCCACGTACGGAAAAACCACTGATATTGTTAGAGAGAAATGGCGGCTACCTGGACTGGAAGGAGTGGAAACAACTACACGTTCCGTCACCATACAGCTTAAGGATGGCGTTTCCACTGAAAGCATTCCGTACCAGCTGAAAATAATGGGTGTGACAGTGCTGATATCGGTCCCAGGGAAGCCTCCATTATGTTTACGATGTAAGCAGGTGGGACATATACAAAGCCAATGCAGGACGGACTACTGCCGTAGCTGTAAGGGATTTGGACATGTACAAGAGGACTGCGTTCGGACTTATGCTTCAATGACAAGAGGCTGGCCGGAAAAACAACGAAGAAATCGTAATGGATATCCAGGACACAGAACATGCCATGCAGCAAGGAGAGGAAAAGGAACAACAAGCAGCTGAAGTTAACTTCGTCGCAGGGAAAGGAAATATAAGGGAAGGAGACCCGGGAGACAATAGAACAACGCCGCCAGAATGCAAAGAGACTGTGAAGGACTGGTCCCTTGTACATGAGGCGTACGGAAAAAGGAAAGGGGAGGGCACTGGAAAAAACATAGAATCAGCGGAAGCGAACCAGGAAGACATTTTGGAGAACATAAAAAAGAAAGCATGTAAGGGACGTACCCTTGAAGTACAGTTGCCCTTGGAGGAAGTTGGGTCATCACAGTTGGACGATCCCGGTTTCTTTTAGTCAGGGGCTACGTCAGCTTTATCAACTAAGCGCAAGATGGCAAGTACGAAGACAATAAAGGTGGGAACATTAAATGTAGTGAGTTTGTTATCAAGAAAGCGGAAGCGGTGGACTAGTGATGTGTTATCTGCCGAGAGGGTTGATATTGCCTGCATTCAAGAAACAAAGATTGCTACGATAGAACAAGAAAAAGAACTCATGAATTTCTTTAGGGAGAAATTTTGGTGCTACTCTTCAACAGCAATAGGTGGGAGTGCGGGCACTTTGATTCTGGTGAGGAAAAACGCGGGATTAGCTGTGATTGATAGTGGGCTTGACGAAAGTGGACGGCTGTGTATAGTGGATGTCCTGCATGGCCAGAGAATGATCAGAATCGTATGTGTGTATGCTCCCAATGAAACAACGGACAGAAAAGACTTCTTCGCGTCGCTCAAGCAGTTTGTGAACGTTGCATGGGAGGTCCTGATGTGTGGTGATTTTAACTGCGTACTGAGGAAAGAAGACTGCTCGTACAAGCAAGTGAAGGCTGACACAAGTAGGAAGGATCTCCTGAAATTAATACAGGATAGTGACCTACTGGACGTATGGGATGGAAAGTCGGCAGAGAGCATGAAGTACACTCACTTCCAAGGGACTTCCCACGCTAGGTTGGACAGGATGTATATATCCGGAACACTAATGCCGTATGTGAGTAACTATGAGGTGAAGCCTCAATTCTTCTCGGATCACGCTTTAGTCTCGGTGTCAGTTGCTGTGAAGAAACGGCCAACCAGTAAAGTTAACGAACGACACAGTATATGGAAAATGAATGAAAGTATCCTGGAGGAAGATGGCTTCCGGGAAAAAATGAGGAGACTGATAGAAGAATATAGCACGGACGAAGACGTAAATGCTGTCACATGGGAATGATTCAAACAGAAGGTGAAAAGAACAGCCATCGAGTATTCGCAGATCAGAGCATTCCAGAAAAAACGGGAAAAGAAGCGGCTCATGGGAACGCTGTTAATATTGGTAGAAGCAGAATGTAGTCATCCAGGCTGTTTTAAAGAAGACATCAAGGCAGTTAAAAATGAACTTCAAAAGCTGTACGAAGAAGAACACCGTGGAGCGCTGATTCGAAGCAGAGTGCAAACGCTAGCAAGGGAAGAGACGCCTTACAAGGTGTTCCGATTCAAGGAGCGGGAAAGAGCAGACAGGAACACCATCAATGCGATAAAAAATGAGGGCCGTACCTTGACCAAGGAGGAAGACATCATAGATGCTTTTCAAGAGAAGTACACCAGCCTCTTCAGAGAGAAGCCAAGTCTACAAGGCGGATATGGGTCATGGCTGGAAGGATTACCCACGGTGAGCGGACAATGTCAGGAGATTATCAACACAGAAATATCAGAAGATGAAATAAGCAGAGCTATAAAAAAGCTTGGAAGGAATAAATCTCCTGGTATTGATGGTATAGGGGCCAGTTTCTATAAAATGTTCAGCGATCTGTTATGTGGTATTCTGAAGAAAGTTTTCGAAGACGTGGCCAGAAGAGGCCTACTTCCGCCAAGCATGAGACAATCCATTACAGTCTTAATACCAAAAAAGACATCAAGTAAGGACACTCCATCTCTCTCTGACTACCGGCCTATCAGTCTTTTGTGTACTGACTACAAAATCTTAGCGAAAATTCTCTCGGCAAGAGTGGAAAACGGACTACGGGAAGTTATAGGAACTCATCAACCATACGGCCTGCACGGGAGGTCAATTGCAAGAAATTTGCACATCATGCGCACTGTGTGTGAAGTAGCGGACCTATCATCTCAGCCTTTTGCAGTACTTCAAACTGATTTGAGCCAAGCGTTCGACAGTGCCAGTCATTCTTTTCTGTTCGCGGTGCTGCGAAAATGCCAAATTGGGGGATTCCTTATCAGATGGCTCACCATTTGCTACAATCAAGTATCTACTGGGCTCCGGGTGAATGGCAGTGTTGGCAAGGGAATATCCATCCTCTCTTCGGTCCGCCAAGGCTGCCCTTTATCTCCAGTGCTTTTCGCTCTCTATCTGGAACCTTTGTGCAGGAGGATTGCAGGAAACCAGTACATCAAGGGGATACAGATGGGGGCCGAACACGTTAACTTGCTGGCTTATGCAGACGACGTCGCCGTTATATGCACATCTAAACTACAAGTCTGCGAAACGATCAGGACAATACAAGACTACAGCAAAGTATCGGGAGCCTGCTTGAATTTGGCGAAGTCGTTGGGGACCTGGCTGAGCGGATGGACGTACGCACCTGAAAAATTGATGCGAATTTCCTGGACAAGAACACTTGGAAAGTATCTGGGCGTTACCTTGAATTCGGGCAGAGGAACGACATGGGCAAGGAAACTGACGTCAGTCCGTGGAAACCTCACAGGTTGGCAAGGAAGATATTTGTCTTTCACCAACAGAGCCTGTATCTGCAACTCGGTGCTATACCCCGCAGTGCTCTACGTTGCGCAGTGTTCCAGAATCGACGTAGATACGTGCAACAAGTTCCACAGAATGTGTGCGCCTTCATCTGGAAATCGACGATGGAGAAGATGCGACGTACGAATCTCTTCTTTAGCTTAAAAAAAGGTGGTTTAGGATTGGTGAACCTGAGCATCAAACTAAAAGTGCAACGCTTCTTGTACTTCCGGGATCAGAAAGATCCTTTCCTAAGGGCGGCGCTTCAAGTGCTTGGTTGCGCTTACATTGCGAGGTGGACGGCATCATCAGTAGGCGCAAGCCGCCGAACGCCCGTGTTGGTATTCTACAGGGAGATAGCAGAAGCAGTAACTTTTTTTGAACAACGGTTCTCGTGGGATTACCTGACGGCTCTGGGGAAGAAGAAGCTCTACTGGGACACGATCGCAGCAAGTCTACCTACACCGCTTTATAGAATGTGCAGGCCCCCCAATAATAACGAGGGTGTCCTTAAAAGAGTAAGGAAACTCAAGGTCCCCACAGGAGCGAAGGACTTCTTCTTCAGCCTTCATTGGGAAGTGCTTCCTGTAAAATCATGGCTCAGACGGAAGGGATTTATCGTACCTTGGTCGATATGTTGCGCGGCTTGTCCGGGAGAAGAGGAAACGCTCACTCACGTGTTTCTGCTGTGCAGAAGAGCTCTGCAATTCTGGTGTGGGTTTAGAGAACTGATCGAGAAGGACGTCACGCTGCAGTGGCTTACTATAAAATTTCTGGACTTTGGTGAGGCTTCGGAAAGCGACGCAGTGGCAAGCTTGATAGTGCTGGGACTATACGCGCTGTGGAGTTTCAGAATGGACGAGATCGAGTGCCGAGAAAAGCCAGTGCCTCCGTGGAAACGCTTTAAAGAAAAGCTGCTGTGGACATTGAACGTGCTGCAAGACGACGAACTGGAAGACTGCTGGAAGATTGTAAAAAACAAAGTGGAGAAAGGGGAGGCTAATCTTTGCAGACAAGTGTACGGCCGCAAAGCAGCAGCCATTAGGTAGGGGGGGGGGACATTCAGGGAAGGTTTTTAAAGTGTACAGTGTATTTTTATCAGAATTAATACGGCGGCCGGCTCAGAGGATACAGCGTTTGCTTCTCATGCGATGGGTGCCGTGATCGATGCCTCGTATGCTCAATATTTTTTTTCTTATCTAACACACAAAGAGACAGTAGACATGTTTTTTCTACATGCAGGGTGGAGGTTGGCGGCCGGCTCAGAGGATACAGCACTTGCTTCTCATGCGATTGGTGCCGTGATCGATGCCTCGTATGCTCAATATTTTTTTTCTTATCTAACACACAAAGAAACAGTAGACATGTTTTTTCGACATGCAGGATGCAGGTTGGTGGCCGGCTCAGAGGATACAGCGCTTGCTTCTCATGCGATGGGTGCCGTGATCGATGCCTCGTATGCTCAATACTTTTTTTCTTATCTAACGCACAAAGGGACAGTAGACATGTTTTTTCTTCATGCAGAATGCAGGTTGGCGGCCGGCTCAGAAGATACAGCACTTGCTTCTCATGCGATGGGTGCCGTGATCGATGCCTCGTATGCTCAATATTTTTTTTCTTATCTAACACACAAAGAGACAGTAGACATGTTTTTTCTACATGCAGGGTGGAGGTTGGCGGCCGGCTCAGAGGATACAGCACTTGCTTCTCATGCGATTGGTGCCGTGATCGATGCCTCGTATGCTCAATATTTTTTTTCTTATCTAACACACAAAGAAACAGTAGACATGTTTTTTCGACATGCAGGATGCAGGTTGGTGGCCGGCTCAGAGGATACAGCGCTTGCTTCTCATGCGATGGGTGCCGTGATCGATGCCTCGTATGCTCAATACTTTTTTTCTTATCTAACGCACAAAGGGACAGTAGACATGTTTTTTCTTCATGCAGAATGCAGGTTGGCGGCCGGCTAGGCCGACCGCCAATGTGCCTCAGATGTAAACAAATAGGACACATCAGAAGACAGTGCCACACCCCTTGGTGTAAAACGTGTCGCAGTTATGGCCATTTAGACGAAGAGTGCGTTGGGACGTATGCCTCAAGAGTAAGAAAGAATAACGAACAAGAAAGTGAGTTTCACATAGCGGACCCGAATGAAGAAAATAAACAGCGCGGAACAGAGAATGACAAAGATGACGTTGTATGCCGAGATTTGCGAGAAAGGAATGCTCAGTTACAGGAGCAGGAAGAACAGGTTGATGAAAGTGGCACTGATGAGGAAATGAAAGAGGCAGAGGTAGCACAAAAGAGAAAAGGTAGCACAAAAGAGGTTGTTGCTGAACTGAGCGAAAACAAAGACCAACAGTGGTCTACAACGAAAGGAAAGAGACTAAAATCTAGCAGTAATTTGGGGTTGAGACTTCTTCCAACGCAAACTGACTTGTCCCAGTTGGAAGATGCAAATTTTTTGACAACATAGGCTCCGTAACGCACAGCGGCAAAAGAGAGACACCCATAACACCGTTTAAAAGCAATGGGAAGAACAATATCAGTGGCAACTTTAAACGTGAGAGGTCTTAACTCTCGGAAGAAGCAGTACCAGCTAAGCCGCTATCTTGAAAAGTTCCCAGAAATAGACATGCTTGCGATACAAGAATCAAAAATCAGCACACAAGAAGAAACAGAGAGGTTAGTAGAAGAATGCTTCATCAAGAACTACGACGTCGTCGTAAGCCATGCTAATGGAAACTCGGGAGGCTGTCTGTTGCTGCTAAGGAAGTTGGATTGTTTTAAACCGATATCTCACATGGTCGACAATCGGGGCAGACTAGCAGTGATGGACGTACTCATTGACGGCGAAATATGGCGTTTTCTAAATGTCTACGCACCGAATGAACCGCAAGACAGAGCAGCCTTTTTTGAAACTGTGAGTAAACTCGTCAACAGCAGTTATAAAACGGTGCTACTGGGTGATTTCAATTGCACGTTGAACAGAGAGGACCGAAGTAATCGGAAAGAGGATAAAGATAAAAGTACGGACGTACTGCAAGGTATACTAGAAGAACATGGATTGTGCGACGCAGCAGATGGAAACTCGGACAGGAAAACAATATTTACACACTTTCAGAAGAACTCGCATGCTCGACTAGACCGAATTTATGTGGCGCAAACGAAAACTACGCATTGTGTAGAGTATAAAGTACACCCCGTCTACTTCAGTGACCACTGTCTGGTAATAGCGTCGCTAGGTCAGATGCAAAGAGAAAGGAGGAAGCACACTGGATGGCAAATGTGGAAGCTCAACGTAAATCTACTTGAAGATGAAGAATTCTCGAACTTCGTAAAGGATAGCATAGTTGAAATAATGAATGAAAGAACCAGTTGGACGAGAGCATGGGAGGAGTTTAAACTCAAGTTACGTGCCTTCGCCATAGAACGAAGCAGCATTTTGACATTCCAGAAGAAACACCGAGAGCAAGAACTACAGAAGACGCTGGGAAAAGTAATGGAAATGGAATCAAGAAGGGCGGGAGAGTTCACAGAAGAGATGGCTCGGATAAAGTTGGAGCTGAATATAATTGACGAGCAAAAGTATGAGGGAGCGAAGATAAGAGCAAGAATGCAGTGTTGCGTAGCGGACGAAATGCCCAGCAAAAGGTTCATAAGAAAGGAGAAGGAATATAGTAAAAACAAGATGATTACAGACATACAGGAGAATGGAAAGATACTAGCAAACTCAGAGGAAATACGAATGAGTTTCGAAAGATATTACACTGATTTGATAGGAAGGTCCAGAGGCAAAGTGGATCATCAGATAGAAGGACGCCTATCGGAAGTGGTAGCGCGGTTGACAGAGGCGGATCAAGATAATCTGGAAAAACCGATAACATTGGAAGAGGTCAGGCAAGCAATAAGCAGTTTAAAAAAGAACCGAGCACCTGGACCGGATGGGATAGGACCCGATTTTTACATTAAATATGCTGATTACATATCTATGATACTGTTGCAAGTAATTCGGGAAGCCGAAACGGAAAGAATGCTTCCGCCGAGTTTCAGGAAGACCCACACAGTCATGATACGGAAAACAGTGCGCGATGATGCTGTGCCCAAAGTGACAGACTATAGGCCGATAACTTTGTGCAACGTAGATTACAAGGTGTATGCAAAAGTGCTTGCAACGAGGCTGCAACAGTGTGTGGACAAGCTCGTCGGAGACCACCAATCCTGTGCCATCAGGGGGAGAACTATCCAGACAAATATTCATGTGCTGCGAACGATTTTTGAACTTAGTAGAATGGAAAACAAACAGATTGCTGTACTGCAAGTAGATCTTAAGAAAGCGTTTGATAGGGTTAGTCATTTGTTTTTGTTCATGGTATTGAAAGCAATGAACTTTGGACCAGTGTTCATAGAGCGAATTAGAATGTGTTACTCTTGCGTAGCAACGAAGCTCGTGGTTAACAACCACCTCACAAACCCAGTACCATTGTGTTCTTCGGTGAGGCAAGGATGTCCCTTATCTCCGCTGTTATTTGACCTTTACCTGGAACCTCTGTGTCAAAGTGTCGTACGTAACACTAGCATCAACGGTTTCAAAATGTATGGTGTCGAAGTTAAAGTCCTAGCCTATGCGGATGACATAGTGTTTCTAGCGGAGGATAAGCCCAGTGTCAGTAAGATTCTGTGCGAGCTTGACTGGTTCAGCGAGGCATCTGGAGCGCAAATCAATAAGGAAAAATCAATTGGAATTTGGGGAGGAATGTGGGGTACAACACCGGCAGTCTTTGAAGGAATAACCTGGCAGACCATACCAGCCACATACTTAGGTGTACCTTTGGAACACAGCACAAATACAAACACGGTGTGGAGAGAACTAGCTACGAAAGTGCAGAAGCACGCAAACATCATGAAACAAGCAAGGCTCTCAATATTCCAACGTGCTGCGGTCTGTAATGTTTTCCTAGTTGCTAAACTAGTGTATCTGTTACATGTACTGCAATGCTCGCGAAAGAACATCCATGTATTCCATCGCATATTTGCCCGCTTTATATGGAATTCCCCATTTGAACGCATGAGAAGAGAAAACCTCTTCTGTAAGATAGAGAGAGGGGGACTAAGTTTGTCTCACTTGTATGTCAAACAGCTGATCATGCGACTAAGCTTTTACAGAGAAAACAAACATCCTCTGCTCGAGTGTGTGAAGCAATGTGTCGGACATGACTTTTTGCCAGAGATAACCGTTGCTGTAAAAAAAGTGGACATTGTGCTACGTGGTTTCTATTTTGACCTCGTGCAAAGTATCAGGTTCTTGATGGTAAGGTTTTCCAGGGAGTATATTTTCACGGTCTCCAAGAAACAGTTAGCCAATGATTTAATAGATATGCTTTTCCCTATCCCGATATATCGGCGCGTACCACAAGGATCACATGGTATGGACATATTGCAGAGGGTGAGAAGAATGCAGATTAAACCGGAAATGAAAACTTTCTTCTTCAAGTTACACACGAGAACCTTGCCAGTGAAAACCTGGTTGCACGAAAAGGGTATATTTGTACCTTGGACAACAAATTGCCGTTTGTGTAAGACACCCGAAACCATAGAGCATGTTTTTGTTTATTGTACCGAAGCTCAGTTCTTTTGGAGTGACCTCAGTAGGATGATTGGGAAAGATCTGGATTTGAACCCGCACACAATACGTTTTTTGCCTTTGCGTGAGACAAATGGTGTAAGGTATGATGTGCTATGTCTGGTTGCTCTCTTTTGTCTATGGAAGCTCAGGCTGAAAGACAGAAACGAAGAACCTTTGCTGCCACCGATACAGTTACTGAGAGAAGAATTGACGATGCTAAAGGAAGTAGCTGCAGTGAATGGAGAAGTGCCTACATGGTTAAATGAGATTTGTGTGAAAGTCCTTGCGAGAGACAAGGTAGTTTATAGCACTACAGGAAGTAGTGTATATGTATAGAAATATTTTAGCGTGAACAGTGTTTTACAATAAAGGAAAAAAAAAAAAAAAAAAAAAAAAGGTTGGCGGCCGGCTCAGAGGATACAGCGCTTGCTTCTGATGCGATGGGTGCCGTGATCGATGCCTCGTATGCTCCATATTTTTTTTCTTATCTAACACACAAAGAAACAGTAGACATGTTTTTTCGACATGCAGGATGCAGGTTGGCGGCCGGCTCAGAGGATACAATGCTTGCTTCTCATGCGATGGGTGCCGTGATCGATGCCTCGTATGCTCAATATTTTTTTTTTATCTAACACACAAAGGGACAGTAGACATGTTTTTTCTTCATGCAGGATGGAGGTCTGCGGCCGGCTCAGAGGATACAGCGCTTGCTTCTGATGCGATGGGTGCCGTGATCGATGCCTCGTATGCTCCATATTTTTTTTTGTTATCTAACACACAAAGAGACAGTAGACATGTTTTTTCTACATGCAGGATGGAGGTGGGCGGCCGGCTCAGAAGATACAGCACTTGCTTCTCATGCGATGGGTGCCGTGATCGATGCCTCGTATGCTCAATATTTTTTTTTTATCTAACACACAAAGGGACAGTAGACATGTTTTTTCTTCATGCAGAATGCAGGTTGGCGGCCGGCTCAGAGGATACAGCGCTTGCTTCTGATGCGATGGGTGCCGTGATCGATGCCTCGTATGCTCCATATTTTTTTTCTTATCTAACACACAAAGAAACAGTAGACATGTTTTTTCGACATGCAGGATGCAGGTTGGCGGCCGGCTCAGAGGATACAATGCTTGCTTCTCATGCGATGGGTGCCGTGATCGATGCCTCGTATGCTCAATATTTTTTTTTTTATCTAACACACAAAGGGACAGTAGACATGTTTTTTCTTCATGCAGGATGGAGGTCTGCGGCCGGCTCAGAGGATACAGCGCTTGCTTCTGATGCGATGGGTGCCGTGATCGATGCATCGTATACTCAATATTTTTCTTATCTAACACGCAAAGAGAAAGTAGACATGTTTTTCCTACATGCAGGATGGAGGTGGGCGACTGGCTCAGAGGATACAGCGCTTGTTTCTCATGCGATGGGTGCCGTGATCGATGCCTCGTGTATATGCGATGGGTGCCGTGATCGATGCCTCGTATGCTCAATATTTTTGTTCTTATCTAACACACAAAGAGACTGTAGACATGTTTTTTATATATGCAGGATGGAGGTGGGCGATTTGGCTCAGAGTTCGAAAGGAAGAAAGAAATGACAGCTCTGATGAAAAGCTTGTACAGGTTAGTGAAGCAAGAAGAATCCAACCCAGGTCACTTCACGGAAGACATTAAAGCAATAAAAAAAGAAATGACTGACCGTATGCGGAGACAACATGTGGGAGCGCAGATACGCAGCCGCCTGCAGATCATTGAACGTGATGAGATTCCGTCCAAAGTCTTCCTATCACGTGAGAGAGAAAGAACAAGAAAGAACGAGATTTTGAAGATCATGTCGGGCGGCGAGCAACACGAGGGATCGGAAATTGTCCACGATATTCTTCACAACCATTATAAAGACTTCTTCGGAGAGCAGGGCGGAATACATAGAAAGGACAACGTGGACATCTTTAAAGGTACCCCGAAGCTGACAGAAGAAGACAGGGAAAAGGTCGGCGGAAAGATAACACAAAAAGAAATAAGGCATGCGATAAAGAAGCTGCGGTGGAACAAAGCGCCGGGACCGGACGACATAGGCTCGGCCTTTTATAAAAAGTTCAACGACGAACTATGTCCCATTCTCGAAGAAGTATTTGAAGACATTAGAAGGCGGGGTCTAATGCCTCCGTCGTTGCGGACAAGCCACACAGTGCTTATCCCGAAAAAAATGACGAAAGAGGGCGCCCCAACGGTGCTGGATTTTCGTCCGATTAGCCTTCTCTGCTCGGACTACAAAATACTAGCTAAAGTACTCACGAGACGTCTGGATCAGCTGTTGTGCAAAGTCATTGGCAGGCACCAAGCATACGGTGTCAAAGGGAGAAGCATCGGGGACAACTTACACATCATGAGGGCGGCATGTGAAGAAGCTCGAGCGACGGGAAATAAACTCGCTGTCGTCCAAGTAGATCTGGTAGATCGGGTGAGCCATTGTTTCTTGTTCGACCTTCTCAAGTGGATTAATATCGGAGAGGAACTGCAGAACTGGTTACAGATATGCTACGCAGGCATTACGTCCCAGCTACTCATTAACGGTAACGTTGGAGCCAAGTTCGACGTTAGGAGGTCTGTGCGGCAAGGGTGTCCCATATCTCCCACGCTTTTTGCACTATATCTGGAGCCATTATGCCGCCATATTATAGAAGACGAGACAATCCAGGTTACAAAAGTAGCCCAGGAGGAAATAAAACTTCTGGCTTTTGCCGACGATGTAGCCATCATCTGCACAGAGGTGACACATGTGGAGAGAGCGCTCGAGATCATCCGTCACTTCTGCGAAGTGTCGGGAGCAACATTGAACCTGGAAAAGACGAAGGGCTGCTGGTTGGGCGAATGGGCGAAGAAGCCAGAAAACCTTTTGGGAATCGAATGGACTACAGAACTGGGCACTTACCTAGGAGTAAAACTAGATCCAGAAGTATGGCACCCTGGGATATGGAAGCAGAAGCTAAACCAGCTGCAGGGAAAGCTCCAGCCATTCATGGGAAGACAGCTGTCCATCCTACATAGTGTGATAATTAATACTGCTCTCTATCCTGCCATCCTATATTGTGCACAGGCGATTCCTGTAGACGGGGGAACAGTGCAGCAATTCCACAGGCTATGTGCAAGGTACCTGTGGCAGTCGAAATTCGAGCGCATGCGCAGGCCAAATATCTTCTGGTCACAGGAGGCAGGCGAACTGGGCGTTGTAAATCTGGAAATAAAAATTAAAGTCCAACGCTTTCTGTACTTCAGGGATCAAAGAAGACCCGAGATTCGTGCTGCCATGCAAGTAATGGGAACAAGTCACCTGTTGGAGTGGATAGTGACGACGACGCAAACTACAGCGCTCGATAAGACAACCCTGACTTTCTACAGGGAAATGAAGCTCAGCATCAGGTTTTTCTTAGAGATCTTTACGTGGGAATACCTGGCAACAGTCAAAAAGAAGTTGTATTGGGACACCGTGGCCATGATGTACCCACCTCCACTCTACCGGCAAAACTTCACAGAAATCTCGCCGCGGGATGTTCTAAAGCGGATAAAATACCTGCCTATTCCAACGAGCTCCAAGGACTTCTTTGTGAAGTTTCACATAGAGGTACTTCCTGCAAAACATTGGCTCCAGGGCAAGGGATTCCTGGTAACCTGGGAAGGAAGATGTGATGTGTGTGGCGAAACAGAAACCTTGCGTCACGTCGTGTATGAGTGCAGGAACGCTTTTCTCTTTTGGAGCGATCTCCGTACATCTCTGCAGATTGAGGAAGAACTTCCATACGAGGCCCTGAAGTTTCTCAATTTCAAGCGCAAGGAATTCACCGAAGTGAAGAGCGTTGCTGTGGTAACAGGGCTTCAAGCTTTATGGAAAGCGCGAACATCCCGGGTCGAATGTGACGCAAAGCCCAGATCACCCATCCATTTCCTGAAGATAAAACTGATGTGGACGCCTTCACTGATAGGCACCAGGAGTCTAAGAGAGGAGAAGAGATGGAAGGACCTAGCGGATACCATACAACAGCTGTCCCCGAAAACTTTTGGTTGCAGAAGAAGAAACACTTGCAAGGAAAAGGACTAAGAAAACTGCACAGACAGAGCGAGGTTTTAAGGAAGAGAAAAGTGTTGTGTACAAAAGTACTGTATACGTTGACATGTTTTCTGTGATTTTATTATAATAAAAATCTCAAAAAAAGGGCGATTTGGCTCACTCATTAACACTGTACAGTCATAGCTTATTTTAATGTTTGTAAATAAACGTTATTACCTGGTGGAAAAAAAAAGGGCGATTTGGCTCAGAGGATACAGCGCTTGCTTCTCATGCGATGGGTGCCGTGATGGGTGCCGTGATCGATGCCTCGTATGCTCAATATTTTTTTTCTTATCTAACACGCAAAGAGACAGTAGACATGTTTTTCCTACATGCAGGATGAAGGTGGCCGGCTGGCTCAGAGGATACAGGGCTTGCTTCTCATGGGATGGGTGCCGTGATCGATGCCTCGTATGCTCAATATTTTTTTTCTTATCTAACACGCAAAGAGACAGTAGACATGTTTTTTCTACATGCAGGATGGAGGTGGGCGGCTGGCTCAGAGGATGCAGCGCTTGCTTCTCATGCGATGGGTGCCGTGATCGATGCCTCGTATGCTCCATTTTTTTTTCTTATCTGACACACAAAGAGACAGTAGACATGTTTTTTCTACATGCAGGGTGAGGTGGGCGGCCGGCTCAGAAGATACAGCGCTTGCTTCTCATGCGATGAGTGCCGTGATCGATGCCTCGTATGCTCAGTATTTTTTCTTATCTAACACGCAAAGAGACAGTAGACATGTTTTTCCTACATGCAGGATGGAGGTGGGCGGCCGGCTCAGAGGATACAGGGCTTGCTTCTCATGGGATGGGTGCCGTGATCGATGCCTCGTATGCTCAATATTTTTTTTCTTATCTAACACACAAAGAGACAGTAGACATGTTTTTCCTACATGCAGGATGGAGGTGGGCGACTGGCTCAGAGGACACAGCGCTTGTTTCTCATGCGATGGGTGCCGTGATCGATGCCTCGTATGCTCAATATTTTTTTTTCTTATCTAACACACAAAGAGACAGTAGACATGTTTTTCCTACATGCAGGATGGAGGTGGGCGACTGGCTCAGAGGACACAGCGCTTGTTTCTCATGGGATGGGTGCCGTGATCGATGCCTCGTATGCTCAATATTTTTTTTCTTATCTAACACACAAAGAGACAGTAGACATGTTTTTTCTACGTGCAAGATGGAGGTTCGCGGCTGGCTCAGAGGATACAGCGCTTGCTTCTCATGCGATGGGTGCCGTGATGGGTGCCGTGATCGATGCCTCGTATGCTCAATATTTTTTTTCTTATCTAACACGCAAAGAGACAGTAGACATGTTTTTCCTACATGCAGGATGGAGGTGGGCGACTGGCTCAGAGGACACAGCGCTTGTTTCTCATGCGATGGGTGCCGTGATCGATGCCTCGTATGCTCAATATTTTTTTTCTTATCTAACACGCAAAGAGACAGTAGACATGTTTTTCCTACATGCAGGATGGAGGTGGGCGACTGGCTTATCTCCGCTGTTATTTGACCTTTACCTGGAACCTCTGTGTCAAAGTGTCGTACGTAACACTAGCATCAACGGTTTCAAAATGTATGGTGTCGAAGTTAAAGTCCTAGCCTATGCGGATGACATAGTGTTTCTAGCGGAGGATAAGCCCAGTGTCAGTAAGATTCTGTGCGAGCTTGACTGGTTCAGCGAGGCATCTGGAGCGCAAATCAATAAGGAAAAATCAATTGGAATTTGGGGAGGAATGTGGGGTACAACACCGGCAGTCTTTGAAGGAATAACCTGGCAGACCATACCAGCCACATACTTAGGTGTACCTTTGGAACACAGCACAAATACAAACACGGTGTGGAGAGAACTAGCTACGAAAGTGCAGAAGCACGCAAACATCATGAAACAAGCAAGGCTCTCAATATTCCAACGTGCTGCGGTCTGTAATGTTTTCCTAGTTGCTAAACTAGTGTATCTGTTACATGTACTGCAATGCTCGCGAAAGAACATCCATGTATTCCATCGCATATTTGCCCGCTTTATATGGAATTCCCCATTTGAACGCATGAGAAGAGAAAACCTCTTCTGTAAGATAGAGAGAGGGGGACTAAGTTTGTCTCACTTGTATGTCAAACAGCTGATCATGCGACTAAGCTTTTACAGAGAAAACAAACATCCTCTGCTCGAGTGTGTGAAGCAATGTGTCGGACATGACTTTTTGCCAGAGATAACCGTTGCTGTAAAAAAAGTGGACATTGTGCTACGTGGTTTCTATTTTGACCTCGTGCAAAGTATCAGGTTCTTGATGGTAAGGTTTTCCAGGGAGTATATTTTCACGGTCTCCAAGAAACAGTTAGCCAATGATTTAATAGATATGCTTTTCCCTATCCCGATATATCGGCGCGTACCACAAGGATCACATGGTATGGACATATTGCAGAGGGTGAGAAGAATGCAGATTAAACCGGAAATGAAAACTTTCTTCTTCAAGTTACACACGAGAACCTTGCCAGTGAAAACCTGGTTGCACGAAAAGGGTATATTTGTACCTTGGACAACAAATTGCCGTTTGTGTAAGACACCCGAAACCATAGAGCATGTTTTTGTTTATTGTACCGAAGCTCAGTTCTTTTGGAGTGACCTCAGTAGGATGATTGGGAAAGATCTGGATTTGAACCCGCACACAATACGTTTTTTGCCTTTGCGTGAGACAAATGGTGTAAGGTATGATGTGCTATGTCTGGTTGCTCTCTTTTGTCTATGGAAGCTCAGGCTGAAAGACAGAAACGAAGAACCTTTGCTGCCACCGATACAGTTACTGAGAGAAGAATTGACGATGCTAAAGGAAGTAGCTGCAGTGAATGGAGAAGTGCCTACATGGTTAAATGAGATTTGTGTGAAAGTCCTTGCGAGAGACAAGGTAGTTTATAGCACTACAGGAAGTAGTGTATATGTATAGAAATATTTTAGCGTGAACAGTGTTTTACAATAAAGGAAAAAAAAAAAAAAAAAAAAAAAAAAAAAAAAAAAAAAAAAGAGGTGGGCGACTGGCTCAGAGGACACAGCGCTTGTTTCTCATGCGATGGGTGCCGTGATCGATGCCTCGTATGCTCAATATTTTTTCTCTTATCTAACACGCAAAGAGACAGTAGACATGTTTTTTCTACATGCAGGATGGAGGTGGGCGGCTGGCTCAGAGGATGCAGCGCTTGCTTCTCATGCGATGGGTGCCGTGATCGATGCCTCGTATGCTCCATTTTTTTTCTTATCTGACACACAAAGAGACAGTAGACATGTTTTTTCTATATGCAGGATGAGGTGGGCGGCCGGCTCAGAAGATACAGCGCTTGCTTCTCATGCGATGAGTGCCGTGATCGATGCCTCGTATGCTCAATATTTTTTTTTCTTATCTAACACACAAAGGGACAGTAGACATGTTTTTTCTACATGCAGGATGGAGGTGGGCGGCTGGCTCAGAGGATGCAGCGCTTGCTTCTCATGCGATGGGTGCCGTGATCGATGCCTCGTATGCTCCATTTTTTTTTTCTTATCTGACACACAAAGAGAAAGTAGACATGTTTTTTCTACATGCAGGGTGAGGTGGGCGGCTGGCTCAGAGGATGCAGCGCTTGCTTCTCATGCGATGGGTGCCGTGATCGATGCCTCGTATGCTCCATTTTTTTTCTCTTATCTAACACGCAAAGAGACAGTAGACATGTTTTTTCTACATGCAGGATGGAGGTGGGCGGCTGGCTCAGAGGATGCAGCGCTTGCTTCTCATGCGATGGGTGCCGTGATCGATGCCTCGTATGCTCCATTTTTTTTTTCTTATCTGACACACAAAGAGACAGTAGACATGTTTTTTCTACATGCAGGATGAGGTGGGCGGCCGGCTCAGAAGATACAGCGCTTGCTTCTCATGCGATGGGTGCCGTGATCGATGACTCGTATGCTCAATATTTTTTTTTCTTATCTAACACACAAAGGGACAGTAGACATGTTTTTTCTACATGCAGGATGGAGGTGGGCGGCCGGCTCAGAAGATACAGCGCTTGCTTCTCATGCGATGGGTGCCGTGATCGACGCCTCGTATGCTCAGTATTTTTTTCTTATCTAACACACAAAGAGACTGTAGACATGTTTTTCGTACATGCAGGATGGAGGTGGGCGACTGGCTCAGAGGATACAGCGCTTGTTTCTCATGCGATGGGTGCCGTGATCGATGCCTCGTATATATGCGATGGGTGCCGTGATCGATGCCTCGTATGCTCAATATTTTTGTTCTTATCTAACACACAAAGAGACTGTAGACATGTTTTTTATATATGCAGGATGGAGGTGGGCGATTTGGCTCAGAGGATACAGCGCTTGCTTCTCATGCGATGGGTGCCGTGATCGATGCCTCGTATGCTCAATATTTTTGTTCTTATCTAACACACAAAGAGACTGTAGACATGTTTTTCCTACACGCAGGATGGAGGTGGGCGGCTGGCTCAGAGGATACAGCGCTTGCTTCTCATGCGATGGGTGCCGTGATCGATGCCTCGTATGCTCAATATTTTTTTTCTTATCTAACACACAAAGAAACAGTAGACATGTTTTTTCAACATGCAGGATAGAGGTTGGCGGCCGGCTCAGAGGATACAGCGCTTGCTTCTCATGCGTAGGGTGCCGTGATCGATGCCTCGTATGCTCAATATTTTTTTTTTTCTTATCTAACACGGAAAGAGACAGCAGACATGTTTTTCCTACATGCAGGATGGAGGTGGGCGACTGGCTCAGACATTCTACTTCCGGCTTTCAGCGAGAACGGTTGTGGGATGATGCGCTCCTCGGAGCAGGTTACACCAGCTAAGCCTAGC